>NC_084613.1:10811300-10816300 GCF_033978795.1 Nerophis ophidion | reverse complement strand
ATATAATCTCACTAAAACACTAGTAACACAATAAGCAGATAAGGGATTTTCCAGAATTATCCTAGTAAATGTGTCTAATAACATCTGAATCGCTCCCACTGTATAGTCTATTTTTTTTTAGTCCTTTATTCACTCTAACTATCCTCATCCACGAATCTTTCATCCTCGCTCAAATTAATGGGAAAATTGTCGCTTTCTCGGTCTGAATCGCTCTAGCTGCGGGTGGCCATGATTATAAACAATGTTCAGATGTGAGGAGCTCCACAACCTGTGACGTCACGCGGACATCATCTGCTACTTCCGGTACAGGCAAGGCTTTTTTATTAGCGACCAAAAGTGGCGAACTTTATCGTCAATGTTCTCTACTAAATCCTTTCAGCGAAAATATGGCAATATCGCGAAATGATCAAGTATGACACATAGAATGTACCTGCTATCCCCGTTTAAATAAGAAAATCTCATTTCAGTAGGCCTCGTGTTTAGCATGACAGGAGACACCGTTCTAAATAGCGGAACTATTTATTTGCTACCCAAGTTTCCCTCCGGAGCTCTTAAGGTGAAACGCATGCACAGTCGCATGCTGCTCCGACTCCTGACAGCGAATTAAATATTACCAACATGTTGGACGTAAATACTTAAATTAACAATAAAGTCTTTTAAAAACAGCACCCAAAGTCAAGATGGAGGTCCTCGGAGGCGAGTTTTGTAACATGTCTCCGCAGGAACTGGCGGCTCCTGTCAACACCATAGCGGTAGGTTGAACGCCGCGACTACACACAATAAAACATAAAGAAAATAACTACAACTCGACTTTAGCGACATTCTTGTTAATGCCTAACTTGTGTGTATTTTTTTTTAAAATGCAGCTAATAATTGTAATTAATAAATTATCTGCTTCGTTTACGCACTTTAGCTGAAGACGAATGCAGCTTCCGGTCGTTTGGAAGATTTTTTTTTAATATATATATATATATATATATATATATATATATATATATATATATATATATATATTATTTTTTAAATTAATTTATTCATTGTTATTTTGAAGTTGTATATGCTCCCAACCGTTTTGTTTTGTGCTTAATTCCTCAGGATAAATGGAAACTATTGCCTGCCTTCTTGAAGGTAACGAACCCGTGGGTCTACTTTGTGTATTCAAATCTTTTTTTTTAACCTTTTTTTTTTAATTGATTGAAACTTTTATTAGCAGATTGCGCAGTACAGTACAATACACATTGACCACTACATGGTAACATAAGTTGGGGTACACGTTTCCATGAATTGACTAACCTGGACCCCGACTTAAACAAGTTGGAAAACCTATCCGGGTGTTACCATTTAGTGGTCAATTGTACGGAATATGTACTCTACTGTGCAATCTACTAATACAAGTTTCAATCAATCAATCTAAACCAATCTAAGTCCAAGACTAGATGTGACCAATATAAGTCCAAGACTAGATGTGACCAATATAAGTCCAAGACTAGATGTGACCAATATAAGTCCAAGACTAGATGTGACCAATATAAGTCCAAGACTAGATGTGACCAATATAAGTCCAAGACTAGATGTGACCAATATAAGTGCAAGACTAGATGTGACCAATATAAGTCCAAGACTAGATGTGACCAATATAAGTCCAAGACTAGATGTGACCAATATAACTCCAAGACTAGATGTGACCAATATAAGTCCAAAACTAGATGTGACCAATATAAGTCCAAGACTAGATGTGACCAATATAAGTCCAAGACTAGATGTGACCAATATAAGTCCAAGACTAGATGTGACCAATATAAGTCCAAGACTAGATGTGACCAATATAAGTCCAAGACTAGATGTGACCAATATAAGTCCAAGATTAGATGTGACCAATATACGTCCAAGACTAGATGTGACCAATATAAGTCCAAGACTAGATGTGACCAATATAAGTCCAAGACTAGATGTGACCAATATAAGTCCAAGACTAGATGTGACCAATATAAGTCCAAGACTAGATGTGACCAATATAAGTCCAAGACTAGATGTGACCAATATAAGTCCAAGACTAGATGTGACCAATATAAGTCTAAGACTAGATGTGACCAATATAAGTCCAAGACTAGATGTGACCAATATAAGTCCAAGACTAGATGTGACCAATATAAGTCCAAGACTAGATGTGACCAATATAAGTCCAAGACTAGATGTGACCAATATAAGTCCAAGACTAGATGTGACCAATATAAGTCCAAGACTAGATGTGACCAATATAAGTCCAAGACTAGATGTGACCAATATAAGTCCAAGACTAGATCTAACAAATTTAAGTCTAAGACTATATGTGACCAATCAAAGTCTAAGACTATATCAAACCAATCTAAGACTATCAATCAATCAATCAATGTTCATTTATATAGCCCTAAATCACTATTGTCTCAAAGGGCTGCACAAACCACAACACAAACCACTACGACATCCTCGGTAGGCCCACATAAGGGCAAGGAAAACTCACACCCAGTGGGATGTCGGTGACAATGAGGACTATGAGACCCTTGGAGAGGACCACATATGTGGGCACCCCCCTCTAGGGGACTAGATGTGACCAATCTAAGTCTAGGTCTAAATCAATCTAAATCTGAGACTACATGTGACCAATCTAAGTCCAAGACTAATCTTGACCAACTAAGTCCAAGACTAATCTTGACCAACTAAGTCCAAGACTAATCTTGACCAACTAAGTCCAAGACTAATCTTGACCAACTAAGTCCAAGACTAATCTTGACCAACTAAGTCCAAGACTAATCTTGACCAACTAAGTCCAAGACTAATATGACCAACTAAGTCCAAGACTAATCTTGACCAACTAAGTCCAAGATTAATCTTGACCAACTAAGTCCAAGACTAATCTTGACCAACTAAGTCCAAGACTAATCTTGACCAACTAAGTCCAAGACTAATCTTGACCAACTAAGTCCAAGACTAATCTTGACCAACTAAGTCCAAGACTAATCTTGACCAACTAAGTCCAAGACTAATCTTGACCAACTAAGTCCAAGACTAATCTTGACCAACTAAGTCCAAGACTAATCTTGACCAACTAAGTCCAAGACTAAATCTGACCAATCTTAAATCCAACACTAGATTTTTCCAATCTAAGTCTAAGACTAGATGTGACCAATCTAAGTCCAAGACTAAACTTGACCAACTAAGTCCAAGACTAAACTTGACCAACTAAGTCTAAGACTAAACTTGACCAACTAAGTCTAAGACTAAACTTGACCAACTAAGTCCAAGACTAAATCTGACCAACTAAGTCCAAGACTAAATCTGACCAACTAAGTCTAAGACTAAATGTGACCAATCTTAAGTCCAACACTAGATTTTTCCAATCTATGACTAAGACTAGATGTGACCAATCTAAGTCCAAGACTAAACTTGACCAACTAAGTCCAAGACTAGATCTTTCCAATCTAAGTCTAAGACTACATGAGACCAATCTAAGTCCAAGAGTAGATCTAACCAATCTAAATCTAAGATTAGATGTGACCAATCTAAGCCTAAAACTAGGTGTGACCAGTCTAAGTCTAATACTAGATCTAACCAATCTAAGTCCAAGACTAGATCTAACCAATCTAAGTCTAATACTAAATGTGACCAATTTAAGTCTAGGTCTAAATGTGACCAATCTAAATCTGAGACTAGATGTGACCAATCTAAGTCCAAGACTAAACTTGACCAAGTAGGTCTAAGACTAGATCTTTCCAATCTAAGTCCAACACTAGATCTTTCCAATCTAAGTCCAACACTAGATCTTTCCAATCTAAGTCCAACACTAGATCTTTCCAATCTAAGTCCAACACTAGATCTTTCCAATCTAAGTCCAACACTAGATCTTTCCAATCTAAGTCCAACACTAGATCTTTCAAATCTAAGTCCAACACTAGATCTTTCAAATCTAAGTCCAACACTAGATCTTTCCAATCTAAGTCCAACACTATATCTTTCCAATCTAAGTCCAACACTAGATCTGACCAATCTAAGTCCAAGACGAGGTCTAACCAATCTAAGTCTAAGACTATATGTGACCAATCAATGTCCAAGACTAGATCTAACCAATCTAAGTCAAAGACTATATGTGACCAATCTAAGTCTAGGTCTAAATCAATCTAAATCTGAGACTGTGTGACCAATCTAAGTCCAAGACTAAATTTGACCAACTAAGTCCAAGACTAAATTTGACCAACTAAGTCCAAGACTAAATCTGACCAACTAAGTCTAAGACTAGATGTGACCAATCTAAGTCCAATACTAGCTCTTTCGAATCTAAGTCTAAGACTATATGTGACCAATCTAAGTCCAAGACAAGATGTGACCAATCTAAGGGTAAGACTAGATCTAACCAATCTAAGTCTAAGACAAGATGTGACCAATCTAAGACAAGATGTGACCAATCTAAGACAAGATGTGACCAATCTAAGACAAGATGTGACCAATCTAAGTGTAAGACTAGATCTAACCAATCTAAGTCTAAGACAAGATGTGACCAATCTAAGACAAGATGTGACCAATCTAAGACAAGATGTGACCAATCTAAGACAATATGTGACCAATCTAAGTCTAAGACTAGATCTAACCAATCTAAGTCTAAGACTAGATGTGACCAACTAAGTCTAAGACTAAATATGACCAATCTAAGTCTAAGACAAGATGTGACCAATCTAAGACAAGATGTGACCAATCTAAGTCTAAGACTAGATGTGACCAATCTAAGTCTAAGACTAGATGTGACCAATCTAAGTCTAAGACTAGATGTGACCAATCTAAGTCTAAGACAAGATGTGACCAATCTAAGACAAGATGTGACCAATCTAAGTCTAAGACTAGATGTGACCAATCTAAGTCTAAGACTAGATGTGACCAATCTAAGTCTAAGAATAGATCTAACCAATCTAAGTCTAAGACTAGATACGACCAATCTAAGACTATATGTGACCAATCTAATTCCAAGACTA
>NC_084613.1:10526300-10806300 GCF_033978795.1 Nerophis ophidion | reverse complement strand
AGTTTAAAAAGGATTTGCAAATTATTGTATTCTTTTTTTATTTACCATTTACACATCGTGACAACTTCACTGGTCTTGTATTTTATTAATGCACACGTTAAGTGCAATTTCAACGTTGATGATATCAAAAAGAATGAAGGTAATGGCAAACAGAAAGTCCTTGTTTATTTCAGCTACGGTATTATCCCCAAAAACACATTGAGAATATAAAGTGTGTCCAGACTAAGGGATTGATTACTTGAATACTAAAATAATGGACAGTTGAAACACAGAATCTTTCTTAAAGTTTTAAAGTCGAGCAACTTTTTTATTCTATTCGCTTGTCATGTCTAAAAACAAACTGAATGTTGCCTGTTTCTGCACTAGTGTCGTCTCCGAGACATGACCTATTCTGCGCCAATCACCGTGGACATCGAGTACACCCGCGGCAGTCAGAGAGTCATCCGCAATGCACTGCCTATTGGAAGGTACTTTTTAAAATTTAATTTCAAGATCCCTTGCATCATAATATTTTGCAACATTTTCATTACCGTATTTTTCGGATTATAAATCGTTCTGGAGTATACATCGCACAGGCCGAAAATGGATAATACAGAAGGAAAAAAACATATATACGTCGCACTGGAGTATAAGTCGCATTTTTGAGGGAAATTTATTTGATAAAATCCAACACCAAGAATAGAGATTTGAAAGGCAATTTAAGTTTAATAAAGAATAGTGAACAACAGGCTGAATAAGTGTACGTTATATGAGGCATAAATAACCAACTGAGAAGGTGCCTGGTATGTTAACGTAACATATTATGGTAAGAGTCATTCAAATAACTATAACATATAGAACATGCTATACCTTTACCAAACAATCTGTCACTCCTAATCGATAAATCCCATGAAATCTTCTTCCTCGATGTCTCTTCTAAACAACTCTGCCAACTCCAAAGGTATGCTCCGCTTCCTCTTGTCGTTTTCTGCTGCATATTTCAATACGTCCAGCTTGTAATCTGCAGTACACGATTTCCTTTTCGGTGCCATTTTTGTTCAGCCCTTCTCAGTTTTTATAAGTTACCGCCAACGTTGAAATGATCCATTTTAATACTGTAGCCACAGCAGTAGCATATAGCAGTTAGCATTCAATTACCCACAATGCACTTCTGCCATGACCCTCCCCGCCAAATTCTTATTGGTTGACGTGTGTGTGACGATTGCTGACATTTTCTCCGTCTCTTCCACGAATGAGGTAAATAATATTATTATATATTTTACGGTAAAGTGTTAATAATTTCACACATAAGTCACTCCGGAGTATATGTCGCACCCCCGGCTAAACTATGAAAAAAAATGCGACTTACAGTCCGAAAAATACTGTAAATATCACGTGCATAAGTTTTATTTTACATCGCTATATTTAGTCCATTTATACCTGCATTGTCCTTTCCATCCTTACACTTTCCATCATTGTAACTGAGCCACTGTGTGGAACAATTTCCCTTGTGGATCATTAAAGTTTGTCTAAGTCAGGGGCGCTCACACTTTTTCTGCAGGCGAGCTACTTTTCAATTGACCAAGTCGAGGAGATCTACCTCATTCCTATTTATAATTTATATTTATTTATTTATGAAAGAGACATTTTTGTTAACAAGTTAATGGTGTTTAATGATAACGGGACTCTCGCTGCTGTGTTGGATCCGCTTTGGACTGGACTCTCGCGACTGTGTTGGATCCATTGTGGATTGATCTTTCACAGTATCATGCTAGACCCGCTCGACATCCATTGCTTTCCTCCTCTCTAAGGTTCTCATAGTCATTATTGTCACCGACGTCCCACTGGGTCATTATTGTCACCGATGTCCCACTGGGTGTGAGTTTTCCTTGCCCTTATGTGGGCCTACCGAGGATTTCGTGGTGGTTTGTGCAGCCCTTTGAGACACTAGTGATTTAGGGCTATATAAGTAAACATTGATTGATTGATTGAATGATAATACAAGCATGTTTAACACACATAGATTCCTTTCTTTCATGAAGACAAGAATATAAGTTGGTGTATTACCTGATTCTGATGACTTGCATTGATTGGATTTAGACAGTGGTGCTGATAACGTCCGCATTTTCAAATGGAGGAAAAAAAAAGTCCTCCTTTCTGTCCAATACTACATGAAAGTGGTTGGATTTGGCATCTCATTTGTCCAACTTGCATACTCGTTTTTAAACACTTTGTTATGAGAGTAGCATATGTGTGTGGCCCTTTAATGTCTGGCAGCAGGTGAGTGACGTCAGTGAGAGTGCGGGTGGGCAAGCAAGTGAGAAAGCGGTCGCTGAGGGCGGGGGAGAAATACATTGGCATCAAACTCCGTAGCTTGCTAGCTTGTGCACGCTAGCTTTCTGAGACTCTTATTTTGTTAGCACAGGCAGGATGAAACAGGTCTTTTATGGTGAAGACAGGAACTGTGCAGTCGGTCTTTAGAGTTTTGACAGTAGGTACGGAGTCTCTAGAAATAAAATGTGTTTCTGTGCGTCCGCCCTGTTAGTGATTTTTTTCTTAAATATGAGCTCGCAGCAGCCAGCGTCATCTCACAAGATCCTCGGGTGCCGAGAATGTCAAACAACTGACGAAAGTGAAGTCTTGGTATGATTGATGATTGCTCATTTTTATGTATATTTTTTAATGCCTGGCTTGAGATCGACTGACACACCCTCCGAGATCGACCAGTCAATCGCGATCGACGTAATGGGCACCCCTGGTCTAAGTCAAAGTCTGAGGGCTGCGAGACAAGGGTGATGGGTCAAATGCAGAAGGTAATTTCACCACACCTAATGTGCGTGTGACTTTACCTTTTTTAAAACGGTTACAAAAAAATGGGATCCCATTTTTATTATGACTTGATTTTGACCATTTTGAAAATTCCGAGCACCAACACTGCATCAATTTTGTACAATACATCTTTTAATTGAATACTGCACCCTTCCTACTAAGTCCCTCCATGTGTTGTTTTAAAAATCAGGATGCCCATCATGCTACGAAGCTCCAACTGTGTCCTCACAGGGAAGACACCCTTGGAGTTCTCGAAACTTAACGAATGTCCTCTGGATCCAGGTGATGATAATTTGCCACACAATTACAGTGATTGTGGAAAAATTGGCCATTATTTTGTCTTTTCACTTCTTTTTTTTTTTTGGCATGCAGGTGGCTACTTCATCGTCAAAGGTCAAGAGAAAGTCATTCTGATCCAGGAGCAACTGTCCAAGAACAGGATTATTGTGGAACAGGACCGGAAAGGTGCAGTGGGGGCCTCTGTCACCAGGTATGTCAATTAAACCCCCACTACACTGCAACCAGACATTTTTTTTTATACAGATTTCTTTTCCCCCCAAGATAACAAGCATTAAATAACATTACATGTTTTTAATCCACAAACTCAAAAATTATTTGAACACAAAGTGTCTGCAGAGTGTTTTTTTAGTACACGTTATATCCGAGGCGTTCAATTTTTGCAGACACACAAACAAAAAGCCTGATTAAAAATATTAAGATACAAGAAGGCCTTTTTCTAAATTCAAATTTTCCCAGTTGGGTCCAACGCAGTAGTTCTGTCACAAACACTACCGTATTTTCCGGACCATAGGGTGCACTGGATTATAAGGCTCACTGCCGATGAATGGTTTATGTTTGATCTTTTTTCATATATAAGGCGCACCGGATTATAGGAGGATTAAAGGAGTCATATTATTATTTTTTTCTTCTAAATGTAAAAGACTTCCTTGTGGTCTACATAACATGTAATGGTGGTTCTTTGGTCAAAATGTTGCATAGATTATGTTTTACAGATCATCTTCAAGCCGCTTTCTGACAGTCGCTTCCGGATGCGCCGTTTTGTGGGCGGGTCTCATTTACGTGGCCCACGTTCGGCAGCGTCTTCTCCCCGTCATTTTCGTTGTATCGGTATTGCGTGCAAGGACGGGAGTGGAAGAAGTGTCAAAAGATGGAGCTAACTGTTTTAATGACTGTAGAGGTTGCCCTCTAGTGGGTTCTTCAGACCACCACACACTGCCAGGAAAGCCAGGAATTGCGGGTATAACACTGTTTTTTTTATTTTCATAGAATATGATGATGATGATGATGGATTAGATTTATATCGCGCTTTTCTATTATTAGACACTCAAAGCGCTCGCAGAGAAGTCTCGACCCATCATTCATTCACACCTGAATAATAGTCAGAATAGTGCAAAGTCTTTTGCTTTCCAGCAAACTGTCTTTCTCTCATACGTCCGCTCAGCAGCACCTCCAACTCCAACTACTCATCACGGCTGCTGCTATTAAAGGCGACAGGTGATTAGATGACAGGGCCCACGCGGGCCATCTTCACACCTGTCGCTGTCCTTTCAGGATGCACCGTTTTGTGGGCGGGTCCTATTTACGTGCGGTGTAGCGTGCAAGGACGAAAGTGGAAGAAGTGTCAAAAGATGGCGCTAACTGTTTTAATTACATTCAGACTTTACTTCAATCAATAACGGAGCAGCATCTCCTCATCCGCCGGAAATATGTCCCGTGAAAAACCGTCCGAAAGTTCTGCGTGAATAACGTAAACTCACTATACCGGTATGTTTTAGCGTTTTTGTGGCGAGTTTACTGACCGATACAAGTAAGAACTTGACACTACTTTATATTAGAAATGGCAACAGCGCAGGATGAATGTCCCATAACAAGAAGATAGACAAAAAGAAGAAGCTTATCTACTACGGTGTCGACATGGACTACAACGCCGGACACGCAACATTTTTCAGGATTTATGCTTATCTCAAATCCAGATCAGCAGGTACCAAAAGGTAAGAAAAGTTGCTTTTGCACAATATTGCGAAACAAAGCGCCAGATAATGTCTTACCTTATACACACACCATAATAAAACACAATAATGTTCAATGCGCCGGCAATCCATTAAGCGGTGCGGCTTCATAGCTTATCAAAGTCCAGCTAAAACATTTTGATAGATTTTTGAGCGCCGAGTGTAATCTTCTATATTTTCAATGGAACATATAAAATGAAAATGTTGGTGTTGTTTACTTCTGTCATATTGCCATCATAGTGCAGTCTACACATAGCTCTAATGTTTGACTGCCATCTACTGATCACACTTATCATTAGACCATGTACCAAATAAAATTAGTTTGAGGTCGGTAAGCAAAACCATAATTATTCCATACATTAGTCGTACCGGGTTATAAGGTGCACCGTTGAGTTTTGAGGGGGAAAAAAAAGATTTTAAGTGCGCCTTATAGTCTGGAAAATACGGTATATTTATTCCGCTATAGAGCCCTCTAAAAATCAGTCATAAACCAACATTTTATATACAAATGCTATAAGTGTGAACAATATTAGGGCTGTCAAAGTTGAGACAATAATAATGCATTAACTACAAGTTCCCCCATTAAAGGGGAACTGCACTTTCTTTAAAAAAAAAATTGCCAATCATTCACAATCTCTTTCAGAGACAAGACTACACGTTTTATTCTCTTTGTTGTGTCTTCTCAATTGAAAAATACGCCTCGTACTAGTCATTTCTTTCACCCATAAAGCCCTATAAAAAAAACATCCAAAAACCACCAACAATGCTGCATTTCTATATTAACCAAGCTATTGTGACATTGTTAATATAAGAGTTAATGCCGAGGAACTACTTTTAGTTCTACAGACATACTCTACTATACTATACTGACATTACTGTACCATAACACCTCTAAAAATATGATTTTGATTTATATTTGTATGTATGATATGCTGAACAAAAATATAAATGCCTATATATACAAACTTCTGTGTTTTTCATGAGTGGAACCCAAAGATGTAAAACTTGGATAATATACATAAAATACCTATTCCTCTCAAATATTGTTGACAAATCTGTCTAAATCTGTGTTAGTGAGCATTTCTACTTTGCCAAGTTAATCCATCCCACCTAAGAGGTGTGGCATATCAAGACGCTGATTAGACAACATGATTATTTCCCAAATATGCCTAAGGCTGCCACAATAATAGGCCACTCTGAAATGTGCAGTTTTATCACACAGCCACAGATGTCGCAAGTTTTGAGGGAGAGTGCAGTTGGCATGCTGGCTGTGGGAATGTCCACCAGAATATTTATTTCTCTACTATTATTTGTCTCCAAAGGCGTTTCAGAGAAATTGGCAGTACATCCAACCGGTCTTACAACCGTAGATCATGTGTAACCACACCAGCCCAGGACCTCCTCTACTTCAGTCATATTGCCACCATGGCACAGTCTACACGTAGCTCTGATGTTTGACTGCCATCTACTGGTCACACTTATCATTACACCATGTACCAAATAAAATTGCTTGAAGGTCAGTAAGAAAAAAACATGATTGTTCCGTACATTAGTCGTACCGGGTTATAAGGTGCACAGTCGAGTTTTGAGGGGAAAAAAAATTATTTTAAGTGCGCCTTATAGTCTGGAAAATACAGTACACAACAGCGGGTACCAAGAGTTAATAAAAGTTGTTTTAGCATAATAGGGCGAGATGGGGCTTATAATGTACAGCCAAGTACAAAGTTCCTACATATTTGCCAGGAGTCAGGCTGTTTTGCATTTGCATACAATTCTTTCACTGCTCCTAATCAACCCTCATTTGTTAACTTGTTAAGTGCTTGTTATTAACCCTCATTTGGTAACTTTTTAAAGGCCTACTGAAATTAGATTTTCTTATTTAAACGGGGATAGCAGGTCCATTCTATGTGTCATATTTGACCATTTCGCGATATTGCCTTTTTTTTACTGAAAGGATTTAGTAGAGAACATTGACGATAAAGTTCGCAACTTTTGGTGCTGATAAAAAAGCCTTGCCCGTACCGGAAGTAGCAGACAATATGTGCGTGACATTACGGGTTGTGGAGCTCCTCACATCTGAACATTGTTTACAATCATGGCCACCAGCAGCGAGAGCGATTCGGACCGAGAAAGCGACGATTTCCCCATTAATTTGAGCGAGGATGAAAGATTCGTGGATAAGGAAAGTGAGCGTGAAGGACTAGAAAAAAAAAAAGACTAGAGGGCAGTGGGAGCGATTCAGATGTTATTAGACACATTTACAAGGATAATCCTGGAAAATACCTTTTTTGCTTATTGTGTTACTATTGTTTTAGTGTACAACCTGAAGGTCGGCTCCGCACCTTTGTTCAGCACCAGTCGACAGGTGGTGGCGATGCCCATCTCTGCCCTTCGCAAGGGACCCTCTTCGAAACCCGATCTTTCGAAATGATCGCTGCATAATACACTGTACTTTGTGTGTGTGGTCCAATCCGACCGTGTTCGCTTGGCCGCTTTGTTCCATAGTAAAGCTTCACCATCATCTTTTGGGAATGTAAACAATGAAACAACGACTGTGTTTCGGTGCTAAAGGCAGCTGCAATACGCCGCTTCCCACCTACAGCTTTCTTCTTTGATGTCTCCATTATTCATTGAACAAATTGCAAAAAATTCAGCAACACAGATGTCCAGAATACTCTGGAATGACGTGATGAAAATAGACAATTTATGGCTGGAAACGATGCTGTAACAAAATGTCCTCTACAATACGTGACGTCACGCGCACGCGTCATACTGCGACGTTTCATCAGGATACTTCGGCGCGAAATTTAAAATTGCAATTTAGTAAACTAAAAAGGCCGTATTGGCATGTGTTGCAATGTTAATATTTCATCATGGATACATAAACTATCAGACTGTGTGGTCAGTAGTAATGGGTTTCAGTAGGCCTTTAAGGCGCATCGTGGAACAACCTAAAGGCCATAGAAGCGGTTCAATTTACCAGATGACCAGCAACAAACTGACAAAAGAGCTTTTGGTTCGCCTACTTCCACATGCATGGCCAAATAATCTTTTAAGCATGCTACCTAAATGCCCTCTCTGACCCTGCATAAAATTGGTGCTGTTTTCGTACCCACCGTGTTGATGTCAGTCAGCCATCATGCCACCCAACCTTGTTCCTCGTCCCACTTCACATCTTCCCCTTATTTCCTATATCCTAGCTCCACCCACGAGAAGAAAAGCAGGACCAACATGATTGTGAAACAAGGCCGATTCTACTTGAAACACAACACGCTGACAGAGGACGCCCCCATCGCCATTATATTCAAGGTAAGTACCAGGGATGTCCTCAAGATGGCACTAAGAGACAACCAGATGGTGATGTGTTGATCATGCAAAGACGGTAGCACACACGGTGACTTACTCGAGAAGTCTATCATTAGTTTGTTGTCCATTTATTTCTTCAGGTCAAGCTTCTTTGTTCTTTTTTTTTAAGGTTGACCCTTCAGGTCGCACCAAGTATTTTTTTCCCAGCAGTCACTGAATGCAGCATAGCCTCAAAGTCAAATGTAAACAACAAACTTGGCCGATGACTACATCCATGCATCCATTTTCTACCGCTTGTCCCAATGATCAAATATTTCCAGTCTTTTGTGAAGAGAAAATTTCGGACCATGAAACAATTTACACAGTCATTTTTTGCATCAATACAATTTATTAGAGGTGGGAATCTTTGGCCACCTCACAATTTGATTGTTTCACGAGCTACGATTCGATTAATAATCAATTCTTGATGCATCATTAATTTAAGTATATTCATGCAGTTTTACATGTATTTTAATTTAATTAAATGAGCGTTTATCACCTGCAACAAAACAGTGCATTTGTAAAAAAAAATAAAAAAATCTGATTTACAAAACCAATAAATTTGGCATGTTGTGTAAATGATAAATAAAAACGGAATTTGCAAATCCTTTTCAACCTATATTCAATTGAATAGACTGCAAAGACAAGATACGTAGCGTTCGAACTGGTAAACTTTTATTATTTTTTGCGAACATTAGCTCATTTAGAATTTGATGCATGCAATATGTTTCAAAAAAGCTGGCACAAGTGGCAACAATGACTGAGAAAGTTGAGGGATGCTCATCAAACACTTATTTGGGACATCCCGCAGGTGAACGGACTAATTGGGAACAGGTGGGTGCCACGATTGGGTATAAAAGCAGCTTCCATGAAATGCTCAGTCATTCACAAACAAGGACGGGGCGAGGGTCACCACTTTGTCAATAAATGCGTGAGCAAATTTTCCAACAGTTTAAAGAACAGCATTTCTCAATGAACAAAACAAGGAATTTAGGGATTTCACCATCTAAGGTCCATAATATCATTAAGAAGTTAAGAGAATCTGGAGAACTCACTGCACGTAACATTGAATGCCCGTGACCTTGGATCCCTCAGGTGGTGCTGCATCAAAAAGCGACATCAGTGTGTAAAGGATATCACCACATGGGCTCAGGAACACTTCAGAAAACCACTGTCAGTAACTTCATTTTGTCACTACATCTGAAAGTGCAAGTTAAAAATCTACTATGCAAAGTGAAAGCAATTTATCAACAACACCCAGAAACGCTGCCGACTTTGCAAGGTCCGAGCTCATCTAATATGGACTGATGCAAAGTGTTCTCTGGTCTGACTAATCCACATTTCAAATTGTTTTTGGAAAATGGGGATGTCAGGTCCTCGGGAACAAAGAGGAAAAGAACCATCCGGATTGTTCTAGGCGTAAAGGTTCTGTGATGGTATGGGGGTGTACTACAACACATCTGTGAAGGCACCATTAATGCTGAAAGGTACATACAAGTTTTGGAGCGAAATATTTTGCTATCCAAGCAGCGTTATCATGGATGCCCCTGCTTATTTCAGCAAGACAATGCCAAGCCACGTGTTACAACAGCGTGGCTTCATAGTAAAAGAGTGCGGGTACTAGACTGGCCTGCCTGTAGTCCAAACCTGTCTCCCATTGAAAAAGTGTGGCGCATTATGAAGCCTAAAATACCTCAATGAAGACCCCGGACTGTTGAACACCTTAAGCTGTACATCAAGCAAGAGTGGGAAAGAATTCCACCTGAAATGTGTCTCTTCAGTTCCCAAACGTTTTTCTGAGTGTTGTCAAAAGGAAATGCCAAGTAACACAGTGTGCAGTCTGTTTAATTGAATATAAGTTCCAAAGGATTTGCAAATCATTGTATTCTGTTTTCATTTACGAACTACACAAGGTGCCAACTTCACTGGTTGTGGGGTTTGTAATTGTCCAGTGTGTAAAGGATATCACCACATGATACAGACTGAATTGTGATGCATCTAAAAATCGATTATTTCCCCCAACTTCCACAATATATTAGCTCCTTGAGTTAGTATATTACCATTTGTGGGTGTGGCCTCTCATCAAACTCAATGGAGACTAGATTGCGACAATTGTATTACTTCAAAGGGTATTCTATTGCACTTTTCACAATGTCCCAGTTTTTTAAATGCACCACGCTCACCCCGGTGGTGGAAGAGCAGAATGAAGTTGCATTACTTTGAATATTTCTTAGTAAGTGTGTGCGGTCGAAATTGTCACAGTGAAATGTCAGTAATGGCAGCTGGCGTCATTATTAACTACTCTGCCCTCCCAGGACAAATCTCGCGTCTCAGTTTGAGTGTTTTTCCGGGCTGAAGTCATTATTATCCCAAAGAGGCACTTTTGTGTGTTTGCGTTTGACTCCTCTTGGATTTGGCGGCATTCCAAAAGTACCTCGGCCACAGCTTGGCATTTCCATAAGCAAATGTCAGGACTCCGTGCATACACACACACACACACACACACACACACACACACACACACACACACGCACACACAGCCACCTGGTTCACCACTTGTCCAACAATGTGATTGCAAGATGTCGCTTGTGTATTCACGTCCACAAAGAGGTCTTGTCTACACGACTGATTTTTTTTTTTTTCCACTTTCAAATCAATCTGTAAATTGTATTTACTCATTTAATACCTTAGAAAAAAATGCCTCCGCCAATGGAGCAAGTCAAAATTGTCTTGGTAAGATTTTTTGAAATAATACATTATATTTAAAGGCCTACTGAAATGAGATTTTCTTATTCAAACGGGGATAGCAGGTCCATTCTATGTGTCATACTTGATCATTTCGCGATATTGCCATATTTTTGCTGAAAGGATTTAGTAGAGAACATCCACGATAAAGTTCACAACTTTTGGTTGCTAATAAAAAAGCCTTGGCTGTACCGGAAGTAGCAGACGATATACGCGTGACGTCACGGGTTGTGGAGCTCCTCACATCTGAACATTGTTTACAATCATGGCCACCAGCAGCGAGAGCGATTCGGACCGAGAAAGCGACAATTTCCCCATTAATTTTAGCGAGGATAAAAAGATTTGTGGATGAGGAAAGTGAGAGTGAAGGACTAGAAGAAAAAAAAAGACTAGAGGGCAGTGGGAGCGATTCAGATGTTATTAGACACATTTACTAGGATAATTCTGGAAAATCCCTTATCTGCCTATTGTGTTATTATACAACACAATGAGAATGTTATATTGCTCAATTATTCTACATTATTTCAATTATTGTGCAGAAATATGGGGAAATACATATCATAGCAACATAATGGCTTTATTTCTTTCACAGAAAAGAGCAATTCGAATCATTTTTAAAGTAGGATATAGAGACCACACAAATCCACTCTTCATTAGGTCAGGATTACTAAAACTAAAAGACATTGTTGAATTAAATACTCTATTAATGATGTTCAAAGCGAGAAATAAAGTTCTTCCGAAGGACATACAAAAGTTATTTGTGTTCACATCTGAAGATGAGAACCACAGAAGGCCGTATGACTTTAAACATCCAAGAGCGCGAACAAATTTGAAACAAATGTGCTGGTCTGTTGTTGGTGTGAAAGCATGGAATTCTCTAAACAAAGACTTAAAAAGCTGTAAGAATATCTTTGTATTTAAAAAGAGTTATAAAAAGAGAAAACTGAAATTATATCAAACTGAGTTTTGATTTAGATTGGACGTGTCATTGTGAAAATGCTTAAAGGAAAATGGAAAAGTATGTTGGAGTTTGGGTGTTGGTGGAGGGAACAGTTATAAAGTCATCTAAAATACTGTAATTTGTGTTAGAAAAAAAGGGGCAGATAAATATAAGAATATTATTCTTCCATCTGCTCCTTTCTGATCATGGAAATGTATAAGAAAAAAAAACAATGAAAGTGTCAATTGTACGTGGCTTGTAAATATGCATTTTCATGAAAGGAATACACATAAATGATGATGATGAAATGATGTTACTAGTGTTTTAGTGAGATTATATGGTCGTACCTGTACAACCTGAAGGTCGGCCCCGCACCTTTCTTCAGCACCAGTCGACAAGTGGTGGCGATGCCCATCTCTGCCCTTCGCAAGGGACCCTCTTCGAAACACGATCTTTCGAAATGATCGCTGCATAATACACTGTACTTTGTGTGTGTGGTCCAATCCAACCGTGTTCGCTTGACATCTCTGTTCCATAGTAAAGCTTGACTGTCATCTTTCGGGAATGTAAACAATGAAACACCGGCTGTGTTTGTGTTGCTAAAGGCGGCCGCAATACACCGCTTCCCACCTACAGCTTTCTTCTTTGATGTCTCCTTTGTTCATTGAACAAATTGCAAAAGATTCAGCAACACAGATGTCCAGAATTCTGTGGAATTTTGCGATGAAAACAGACGACTTAATAGCTGGGAACGATGCTGGAACAAAATGTCCTCTACAATGCGTGACGTCACGCGCACGCGTCGTCATACCGAGATGTTTCAGCAGGATATTTCGGCGCAAAATTTAAAATTGCAATTCAGTAAACTAACCCGGCCGTATTGGCATGTGTTGCAATGTTAAGATTTCATCATTGATATATAAACTATCAGACTGCGTGGTCGGTAGTAGTGGGTTTCAGTAGGCCTTTAAGCTTTAAACCAGGGATGTCAAACGTACGGCCCGAGGGCCGGATCAGGCCCGCGAACAGGTTTTATCCGGCCCGCTGGATGAGTTTGCTAAGTATAAAAATGTACCTGAAATTTTTTAAATGAAATAAACTGCTGTTCTAAATATGTCCACTGGATGTCACAATAGCAATTATTTGTAATTTTTTAGATGATGCTACATATGTACAAAATAAACCACGTTAGTACAATGATCAAACTACATAAATAACATACTGTAACTTAATTTTAATATACCTTTTTTATCTTGCATGAAAATGAACACCAATGAGTTGACGGATGACCATTATCACATAACTTATTCAGAAAATATAAATCACAACAAATAAAGATAGAATACTATTAACTGCAACATGTAAGTGTAAAAAAAAACATCATTATGAATTGTGCATTTTCAGAATGAGTTTGTTCTTTTTTTAAACAATGAAAGCAATCTGATGTTGTCTTTATTTTAAAGTTATCGTGCCGGGATTTTACCAGTCCGGCCCACTTTGGAGCAGATTTTTCTCCATGTGGCACCTGATCTAAAATGAGTTTGACACCCCTGCTTTAAACACTTAAAAACATATTTTTAAATGAGCAATTAAAGCTTTTTATTTGGGCTGGGCGATATATCGACTAATTCAGGGGTCGCGAACCTTTTTGGCTAAGAGAGCCATACAAGCCAAATATTTTAAAAAGTATTCCCGTGAGAGCCATATAATACTTTTTTTAAGACTGAATACAACTAAATGAGTGCATTTTTAAGTAAGACCATCATTTTTAGAGTATAATAAGTCTCTTATTCTTTTTAATAACATTGTTATTCTGAAGCTAACTAACAATAA
The DNA here is from genome assembly GCF_033978795.1 of Nerophis ophidion. Taxonomy (NCBI): domain Eukaryota; kingdom Metazoa; phylum Chordata; class Actinopteri; order Syngnathiformes; family Syngnathidae; genus Nerophis; species Nerophis ophidion. The sequence continues at coordinate 10,792,599 of NC_084613.1, read as the reverse complement.
ATAAAATACTTCTTCCCATTAATGCGACTTCTTGAACAGGTGTGGTAGAAACCGGATGGATGGATGAAAATGCATGAGAATGTTTTATATTTTGAACGTTATTTTTGACACTGTGGTTATCAGCGGAATTATTCATTACTTACCGTTAAGCAATGTCAGCTAAGATTTATCTGAGAGCCAGGTGCAGTCATCAAAAGAGCCACATCTGGCTCTAGAGCCATAGGTTCCCTACCCCTGGACTAATTTGATAAATCGCCCAGCCCTAATAAAAAGATTTAAATGCTCCTTTAAAAATAATTTTTAAATGATATATCGAAATATTCAATATATCGTGGGTTTGTCTCTGTGGGATATAGAAAATGACTATATCGTGATATTCGAGTACCGTATTTTTCAGACTATAAGTCGCAGTTTTTTTTCATAGTTTGGCCGGGGGTGCGACTTATACTCAGGAGCGACTTATGTGTGAAATTATTAACACATTACCGTTAAAATATCAAATAATATTATTTAGCTCATTCACGTAACAGACTAGACGTATAAGATTTCATGGGATTTATCGATTAGGAGTGACAGATTTTTTGTTAAAGGTATAGCATGTTCTATTTGTTATAGTTATTTGAATGACTCTTACCATAATATGTTAAATTAACATACCAGGCATCTTCTCAGTTGGTTATTTATGTGTCATATAATGTACACTTATTCAGCCTGTTGTCCACTATTCTTTATTTATTTTAAATTGCCTTTCAAATGTCTATTCTTGGTGTTGGGTTTTATCAAATAAATTTCCCCAAAAATGCGACTTATATATGTTGTTTTCCTTCTTTATTATGCATTTTCGGCAGGTGCGACTTATACTCCGGAGCGACTTATACCCCGAAGAATGCCGTATACGTTCTCACGCAGTTGCTTTTAGCTGCGGGCATTACACTGCATGCCTTTTCTCGCTCTTTGTTGTCTCTCCTTCTCACAGAGACCAAAAAAAACAAATAAGCGCACCTTCTTACAAGCGTCACATACGTATACGCACTCGCGGAACAGAGAATTATCTTATCAGACAGAAAGTAAGCAAATATCACCCTTATTGGAGATATTTAATCTTAATTAGATTTCAGTTTTTGCAGTGCACATATGGCTCCTTTTAAGTTTATTTTGATATTTTGACTACAAATTAGAAATATTTACTTTGTGGGATCGTGAGTTTTTCCAGTGCAAGTGTAAGGTTCTCACAGGTGCTTAAAATATGAGAAAAGTTCAAGTTTAGTGTTGGTTTATGAGGAACATAACAGCATCTGGATGAATCATTTTGATTGCATTGATTTTGTATGGTAGCAGAGTATGAATACCATATACAACAGCAGTCAGGTGTTTGTTAAAAGTGCCCCTTTTCACACAGGGCATGGGTGTGGAGAGTGACCAGGAAATTGTGCAGATGATCGGCACAGAGGAGCACGTCATGGCCAGCTTCGCCCCGAGCCTGGAAGAGTGCCAGAAAGCCCAAATCTTCACACAAACTCAGGTACAACGCCGCTCACTGCTAAATAAAAGTATGTATTATTAACAAGCCATGTCTCCCAGGTAAGTGGTCTATAAGTCTAATTAACTGCTGAGGTTTTTAAAGGGGAGCTGTGTTTGTTTTTGAATTGTCCAATCAATAACAATCCCTATGGAAGACAAGAACACGTTTTTTTATTTTTTATTTTTTATGGATTCTAAATAGTACATAAATGCGATGAAAATGGAGCTAACAGGAGTCGCTCTCATCTGCCTATAAAGTCCTTAAAAAACATCCAAACACCAAGGTGTAAGTAAATATGTAATGTAGTGACAGGCACATACAAACCACATTTCCATATGAGTTGGGAAATTGTGTTAGATGTAAATATAAACGGAATACAATGATTTGCAAATCCTTTTCAACCCATATTCAGTTGAATATGCTACAAAGACAACATATTTGATGTTCAAACTGATAAACATTTTTTTGGTGCAAATAATCATTAACTTTAGAATTTGATGCCAGCAATACATGACAAAGAAGTTGGGAAAGGTGGCAATAAGTACTGATAAAGTTGAGGAATGCTCATCAAACACTTATTTGGGACGTCCCACAGGTGTGCGGGCTAATTGGGAACAGGTGGGTGCCATGATTGGGTATAAAAACAGCTTCCCAAAAAATGCTCAGTCTTTCAGAAGAAAGGATGGGGCGAGGTACACCCCTTTGTCCACAACTGCGTGAGCAAATAGTCAAACAGTTCAAGAACCACGTTTCTCAAAGTGCAATTGCAAGACATTTAGTGATTTCAACATCTACGGTCCATAATATCATCAAAAGGTTCAGAGAATCTGGCGAAATCATTACACGTAAGCGGCATGGCCGGAAACCAACATTGAATGACCGTGACATTCGATCCCTCGGACGGCACTGTATCAAAAACCGACGCCAATCTCTAAAGGATATCACCACATGGGCTCAGGAACACTTCAGAAAACCACTGATACTAAATACAGTACGTTGCTACATCTGTTAAAACTCTACTATGCAAAGCAAAAGCCATTTATCAACAACATCCAGAAATGCTGCCGGCTTCTCTGGGCCCGAGATCATCTTAGATGGACTGATGCAAAGTGGAAAAGTGTTCTGTGGTCTGACGAGTCCACATTTCAAATTGTTTTTGGAATTATTCGACATTTTGTCATCCTGACCAAAGGGGAAGCGAACCATCCAGACTGTTAGCGACGGAAAGTTGAAAAGCCAGCATCAGTGATGGTATGGGGGTGTATTAGTGCCCAAGGCATGGGTAACTTACACATCTGTGAAGGCACCATTAATGCTGAAAGGTACACACAGGTTTTGGAACAACATATGCTGCCATCTAAGCGCCGTCTTTTTCATGGACGCCCCTGCTTATTTTAGCAAGACAATGCCAAACCACATTCAGCACGTGTTACAACAGCGTGGTTTCGTAAAAAAAAGAGTTTGGGTACTTTCCTGGCCCGCCTGCGGTCCAGACCTGTCTTCCATCGAAAATGTGTGGCACATTATGAAGCGTAAAATACGACAGCGGAGACCCCGGACTGTTGAACGACTGAAGCTCTACATAAAACAAGAATGGGAAAGAATTCCACTTTCAAAGCTTCAACAATTAGTTTCCTCAGTTCCCAAACGTTTATTGAGTGTTGTTAAAAGAAAAGGTGATGTAACACAGTGGTGAACATGCCCTTTCCCAACTACTTTGGCACGTGTTGCAGCCATGAAATTCCAAGTTAATTATTATTTGCAATAAAAATAAATAAATAAGGTTTATGAGTTTGAGCATCAAATATCTTGTCTTTGTTGCATATTCAATTGAATATGGGCTGAAAAGGATTTGAAATCATTGTATTGTGTTTATATTTACATCTAACACAATTTCCAACTCATATGGAAACGGGGTTTGTATATCCATTTTCTACAGTTTGTCCCTCTCAGGGTCGCGAAGGGTGGCTGGAGCCTATCCCAGCTGCAATCGGGCGGACGGCGGGGTACATTCTGGACAAGTGCCCACCTTATTACAGGGCCAACACAAACAGACAACATTCAAACTCACACTTGGGCTAATTTAGTGTTGCCTATCAACTCATCCCCAGGTGCAAAAAGCACAATATTGGAGACGGACGCATTTGTCCCACACAAAAAGTATACAGCGGTGAAAAAAAATTATGTCGGTATTTGATTTTGCTTTTATTTTGCAGCAGGCGAAGTGTAAAATGATGTGTAGGCCACAACTTATTCATAATGTCTTGCTGTTTTTTTTCTGGCATAGTCCCTCGTTAATTATTTAATTGCCCACTTTTTCATTGTTCCCAATAACATCAACACAAGCTAAAATGTTTTGTCATCTCGTCAAATTGAACGCAAGTCACAGCACGCTGAGCTGAGCACAAAGCTTGTGTAATAACTGTGAGATGTAACAGTCCTTTTTATTTTTGTTGGCCAAACTGCTGCACTGAACCACACGGTGTTGTTGACAAACAAATTGGCCAAAATGCTTTATGTTTTCAATGGATATTAAAAAGTAAACACCATGGTTTTTTTTACATTGTCCATCACTTGTCCATTTGATTATGGTTAGGGTTAAATTTTATTTCGAGCATGCAATCCAGGGAATACGGAAATGTAATAGAGGATTGAAGGAGAATATCTATCCATCCATCCATCATCTTCCGCTTATCCGAGGTCGGGTCGCGGGGGCAACAGCCTAAGCAGGGAAACCCAGACTTCCCTCTCCCCAGCCACTTCGTCTAGCTCTTCCCAGGGGATCCCGAGGCGTTCCCAGGCCAGCCGGGAGACATAGTCTTCCCAACGTGTCCTGGGTCTTCTCCGTGGCCTCCTACCGGTTGGACGTGCCCTAAACACCTCCCTAGGGAGCATATGCAATCGTTAAAGTAAATGTATGATTCATGTTTTACAGTACATTCAAATATATGATTATGTCCAATCCAATTCACTTTATTTATATAGCACATTTCAAAAAACAATAGAAGTTTCACAAAGTGCTGCTCAGAAGTTAAGAGACACATTCTAGAAGAGTCAGTAATGTAAAACATTTAACTAAAAAAAAATTTAAAAAATACACAAGTTTAAAAGCCAAAGAGTAAATATATGTTTTAAGACGTGGTTTGAAACTCATTAGAGAGGAGAGGGAGTAGTCCGAAAAGCAAGAGGGACATTTTTCCAAAGTTTTGGAGCCACAGCTGAAAATGCACCATCACCTCTGGGTTTTAAACGGATTTTTGGACGACAAGAAGAAACTGATCAGCTGACCTCGGACCTTGTGGGGGGGTACAAAGGTCAAGCGGGCGTGTCAAATTGATGACGCCTGGACCAGTTTTTTTTTTATGGCGCCAAAAATAAAGATTGGAAATGAAAAAATAGAGCTAATATGTTGATAGTAAAAATTAACAAAAATACAAATTTTTGACTTTTAAACATATTGATATTGCTTTTTAGCCTTTTTACCAATTAATTAGAAATTACTCTATGGTGTCTCATTCAACCCCCCAACATCCCAACACTGTTTTACCCTACAATTAATAATCATGGTTTTAATATTGATAACAATAATCGTGATTATAATTTTGGCAATGATCCAGCATCCCTATTAAGATGTCAGCCACAGCCTCTAAGAATCCAAATATTTTAAAATGCATTTCCGTAAGAGCCATACAATATTTTTTTCAACACTGAACACAACTATACGCGTGCATTTTTAAGTAAGACCAACATTTCTAGAGTATAATAGGGCTCTTATTCTTTGTAATAACATTGGTATTCTGAAGCTAACTGTGGAGGGGGCGTGGCCTGCGGGCCTGCAGCAGAGCGGGGTGTGCCAGGACCGGCCTCGAAATCAGCGACAGGTGCGTAGAAGGCCCACATGGGCCTTGTTATCTAATCACCTGTCGCTCTGTTATAAGCAGCAGCCAGGAGGAGAGACAGGGTTGGAGCTGGAGCCAGAGTACGAGCGAGAACGAAAGAGAAAAAGACAACTGCTGGAAACTATTGAAAAATAAAACAATATTGTAATCCTGAAACAGGCTCTCATGTCTGTGCTTGGTGGTGTGAAGACCCCCCCAGGAGAGCAAGCCCCACACTAACCAATAATAAATAAATAGCTTCTTACCATTAACACAACTTCTTGAACAGGTGCGGTAGAAAACGGATGGATGGATGAAAAATATATGAGAATGTTTTATATTTTCAACATTATTTTTAACACTGTGATTACAAGTGGAATTATTCATTACTTATCGTGTCAAGCAATGTCAGCTCAGATTTACCTGAGAGCCAGATGCAGTCATCAAAAGAGCCACATCTGGCTCGCGAGCCATAGGTTCCCTACCCCGGGTCTAAAGAGCAATGTTGTGGCATTCAGATAGATAGATAGATAGTACTTTATTTCTTCCGTCAGGAGAGTTCCTTCAGGAAAATTACAATTTTCAGCACAATCCCATTCAAGATCAGACAAACATTACAGGGAGACAGAACAGGATCGCTGACGGGTCTGCCGGCTTCCAGCGCCCCTTACAAAAAAGATGACATACAGGTAAACAAGGGGGGTGGGGGTGGGGGGGAAGAAAAAAATAGAAGATTAAAATAAAATTTAAAAAATCGGTCTTAGCCTAGGCCCTGGAGTGGGGGTGCAGACTGAGGCCAAGGGAAAAAAAACAAAAAAAACAACGACAACTTAGGGACGGCGTGGCGCAGTGGGAGAGTGGCCGTGCGCAACCCGAGGGTCACTGGTTCAAATCCCACCTAGAACCAACCTCGTCATGTCCGTTGTGTCCTGAGCAAGACACTTCACCCTTGCTCCTGATGGGTGCTGGTTGGCGCCTTGCATGGCAGCTCCCTCCATCAGTGTGTGAATGTGTGTGTGAATGGGTAAATGTGGAAGTAGTGTCAAAGCGCTTTGAGTACCTTGAAGGTAGAAAAGCGCTATACAAGTACAACCCATTTATCATTTATTTATTTAACTCATAGCCATAGTACACATCCCTCTTCCATGTGTGTAAGAGGGAAACATCAAACATCAAAGAACACAGAGGACATTAAAGACATTAAAGCAGCAGATACAGCCAGACACTTCTACATACAGCTATGAATAAAAAGTAAAAGAAACATATCCACTGTGGTGGATGCACAAACAGGAAGTACGGGTCTTGGTCTCGGACAGTTTAAGTCATATTTTTTTGTTTTTGTTTTTTCGAATCGCTTTTCTTTTTTCTTTTGGAAGATTATGTTGTTAAGAGGATCTGCCGTTGCATTAATGTGGCTCCCTAGCAACCGGCTGCTGTTGCTGCCACGACCGTGTCTTTTCACCATATTCATTGTGTCATTCATTGTGTGCTGCACAATGAGGCCTACATCTATATCATGAAAGGCAGATAAGGCTTAAAGAGCTTATCAGATTATTACGAGTAATTTGTCGACATCAAATCAAGCCGGCATGTAATTCTTCAACTTTAATCGGGATGTGTGCTCGAACACAATCCTGGCGGTATCTTTTCAGGTGCTCTTTTGTTTTTGTTCAGGCCCTGAGGTATCTTGGCAATAAGGTCCGCAGGCAGCGTATGTGGGGAGGACCCAAGAAGACCAAGATGGAGGAGGCCAGGGAACTGCTGGCGTCACTCATTCTCACACACGTGCCCGTACGTAAGCCCTTATTTCTTGACGAAGTGGCGACAGGCCAATATCGTAACCAGGTCATGACTGATCCCCCAGGTCAAAGAGTTTAACTTCAGGGCCAAGTGTATTTACCTGGCTGTGATGGTGCGCAGAGTGATCCTGGCTCAAGGGAACAACAAGGTGGACGACCGGGATTACTATGGCAACAAACGTCTGGAGTTGGCCGGACAGGTGAGCTTGACTTTATCGTCACCGTGTCTAAAAAAAAAAAAATAATTGCGAAGAGCCAATACAAATAAGTCTTACGTGTAGGGATGATGTTTGATAAGAAATGATCGATTTCGATGCCGTTATCGAACCGATTCCTTATCGAATCCGGATAGGTTTTTGTGTATGGAAAAAAACACATTACTTTGTTTAACAAATCTCACTCTTATTTTTTAAGGTTAAAATTAAATAAATATTGACTGTTGTTACCCTAAAAAAAAAAAATATTGACTGTTACTCCCTCTTTAAGGGGGTCACATAAGAAAAATACATGCAGGGAAAATCCTGCATTCATTTGTATTGTACAGCACTTTACATTTAAAACAATTCTCAGAGTACTGGTATTGTTTACTTTTTGCTCCATTACATGTCAGCAAAATACATTAATTAACATACTTGTATTCAATCAATGTTTACTTATATAGCCCTAAATCACTGGTGTCTCAAAGGGCTGCACAAACCACCACGACATCCTCGGTAGGCCCACATAAGGGCAAGGAAAACTCACACCCAGTGGGACATCGGTGACAATAATGACCCAGTGGGACGTCGGTGACAATGATGACTATGAGAACCTTAGAGAGGAGGAAAGCAATGGATGTCGAGCGGGTCCAACATGATACTGTGAAAGTTCAATCCATAATGGATCCAACACAGTCGCAAGAGTCCAGTCCAAAGCGGATCCAACATAGCAGCGAGAGTCCCGTTCACAGCGGAGCCAGCAGGAAACCATCCCAAGCGGAGGCGGATCAGCAGCGCAGAGATGTCCCCAGCCGATACACAGGCGAGCAGTACATGGCCACCGGATTGGACCGGACCCCCTCCACAAGGGAGAGTGGGACATAGAAGAAAAAGAAAAGAAACGGCAGATCAACTGGTCTAAAAAGGGAGTCTATTTAAAGGCTAGAGTATACAAATGAGTTTTAAGGTGAGACTTAAATGCTTCTACTGAGGTGGCATCTCGAACTGTTACCGGGAGGGCATTCCAGAGTACTGGAGCCCGAACGGAAAACGCTCTATAGCCCGCAGACTTTTTTTGGGCTTTGGGAATCACTAACAAGGCAGAGTCCTTTGAACGCAGATTTCTTGCCGGGACATATGGTACAATACAATCGGCAAGATAGGATGGAGCTAGACCGTGTAGTATTTTATACGTAAGTAGTAAAACTATTCGTCTGTGTTCACCAAGTTGAAAGGAAGATTTTTCACCATCATTCTCGTTAGCTTGAAAGTAATGTTGTTAGTCTCCTCCTCACTTATCTTGCTGATAACGGGAAGTGTTTCTCAAAAATGAATTTGACCCTGATATTGATCCAACATGTGACAAATGTAATACACATGCTGTGGACCTGTCCCAAAATAAAGAAATATTGGGAAGGTATATGTGAAGCACTCTCTTGTGTACTCGGGGTTAACATTACATTGAATCCTCTTTTGCTGCTTTTTGGGGTCACTGGGGATGGGTCAGGATTACCTGTCGGTGGTCGAAGGCTCATTGCCTTTTCAACCTTATTAGCGCGCCGCTTGATCCTCTTGAAATGGAAGGAAGCTGCCCCACCCACAGTTTCACACTGGGTAAAAGACGTTTTATATCATCTCAAACTAGAGAAAATTAGACTTGTGGTGAGGGGTTCTGAAAGGAAGTTTTATCGGGTGTGGAGGTGTTTTCTGACCTTTTTTGACCAACCATCAACAAAGGTACAACAGTGATTTTTATTTTTTTAACAGTATTCTGGTTGGTTTACATACTGAAGGTCTACGTACAGTATATTTGTTTTATGTCATTACAGTATAAGTGACAGTCTAAGCAAGGTTTAGTTTTTACTTTTTTTGTGTGTGTTCCTTTTCGGGGTGGATGTTTGTTCTTTCTCTTCTATGTATAAGTATTGTTATTTCTATTTTAGCTTTATTTGATTTGATTTAATTTTTCTCTCTTTGAAAAAAAAAAGTTTATTGCTGTTTTTCTGTTCGGTTCATCTTTGTCTAAACATGAATTAAAAAATCCATCCATCCATTTTCTACCGCTTATTCCCTTTCGGGGTCACGGGGGGCGCTGGCGCCTATCTCAGCTACAATCGGGCGGAAGGCAGGTTACACCCTGGACAAGTCGCCCCCTCATCGCAGGGCCAACCAACACAGATAGACGGACAACATTCACACTCACATTCACACACTAGGGCCAATTTAGTGTTGCCAATCAACCTATCAAACACTAAAAATGAATTTGAATCCACAGAAATCGGTTCCTGTCTTATCGAACAATCGGGAGAACCTGTTTCGAACATCATCCCTACATACCATACTTTTCGGGTTATATGACGCTCCGGAGTATATGTCGCACCGGCCGAAAATGCATAATAAAGAACGAAAAAAACATATATAAGAGAGCATGAAGAGGTTGAGGTGGGCAGGGTTCAGGTATGGTGGGGGGGTGTATATTGTAGCGTCCTGGAAGAGTTAGTGCTGCAAGGGTTTCTAGGTATTTGTTCTGTTGTGTTACGGTGCGGATGTTCTCCCGATCATTCTTGTTTGGTGTGGGTTCACAGTGTGGCGAATATTTGTTACAGTGTCAAAGTTGTTTAGACGGCCACCCTCAGTGTGAGCTGTGTGGCTGTTGACCAAGTATGAATTGCATTCACTTGAGTGTGTGTGAAAAGCCGTAGATATTATGTGATTGGGCCGGCCCGGCACGCAAAGCCAGTGCCTTTAAGGTTTATCGGCGCTCTGTAGTTCTCTCTAAGTCCGTGTACACAGCGGCGTTTTAAAAAGTCATAAATTTAACTTCCTAAATCCAATACCGATTATTTCCGATATTACATTTTAAAGCATTTATCGGCCGATTTTATCGGACATCTCTGATTTTAATTGTTTCCTGCGGGGAATCAAAAAATAAACTAGAGGACGACTCACACTCTGGAAAGGATTATGGTGGGTTCGGTTGTAAAACATCTGACTATAAAAGGCACTTTGCAGGTTGTTTGTATCCGTTTTCAGACTTAGCCAAGTCTTCTAAAGCCGCCAGAGCCCAAATAATGTTATCTCCTTAAAGAGGTCCCAGGATGTCACACGTGCATCAAAACCAAGCCCCATCGCTCACCTGCATCTTTGTTCCTCCCCGCTTCGTTTAATAAGACTCATTATTTCCCCTCCGCTTTGTTTTTCTCTGTTTCTTTTTCTTCCCTCCCTCCTATTCCATCCTGGCTTTGTCAGGAGGGAGATATGCTGGTGTGCCACCAAAATCCCAAAGCTGTGGAAGCCTGGGGATTTTTTTTTTTTTTTCCCTGTGCGCTGACAATAGACTCCGCGCCTTGACTGCAGAGATTGAGCTAATCCGCGGCCCCGGCTCTGATAATGTAATTACTGCTGTCTTAAGGCCTTTAATTTCTCCTCCCCACCCGCCCCGACCTGCTCAGTACAAGGAGCAGGAGGTGGGGGAGTCCTCCTTCAACGGGGGTTTACGACGGCAGCAATCTTCTCACTCTCCAATTATGCTTCCCTGACATTCAACTAATTGGCCTGGCTGTGCAAGGCCAGCTCAAGTTCTCTTATTAATTTCCAGCTTGTTTGTTGTGATGTGCATGGTAATGCTGCGGCCAGGTGGCGGGGGATGACAGAGAGGACAGAAACCAGGGTTAAGGTGAGTTAAAGCTGCAAGCAGCGATGGACGGGACCGCTTTGGCTGCTGCCCCCCGAACCAAGCCCAGATAAGCGTTAGAAGATGGATGGATAGTAGCTACTATTAGCAAACAGATAAACTTACCAACTCGGCTTAATATCTTAACATCGACACACTCTCTCGTTGCAACTCGGTCCTGATGGTCGGCACCTATAAGTTTACAATTAGTTGTAAAATGTTGGACGGTTGTTTTTACGATATGCAGGCAAACGACAACTTTAAAACATACCGGCGTAGCTACGTCACCTGGCAGCCATCTTGGTATAGACGATAACAGCCCCTCTCTCACGAATATTGGTGCGTGCGCACCAGCATCAGACGGTACGGGGGAAAAAAAACGGCTCCCTCACTGTGTCTGCGCACGGCGGCGATCTTTGAAATGGTTTTCAGCTCAGCGGTTCTTTGAAGGCTGATAAAATCAAAACCGTAGCAGTAATTAAAACTCTTTCATCAACTTTTAATCAGAAGGGTTCAATCTCTCTCCTGTGGTAGTTTGAAGCCGACACGGCAAACGCGCTCAGAGGAGATGATGTTTGAAGAAAGGTGACCGGTCTTTACAAAAATCTTGTATTGAAGGGGGAATTGCAAACTCCCTGTTGCTTTTTTGCTGAAGGATGTCAGTGTATGAAATGTAGGCCTAAGTGAGACCTACATAGAGGTTTTTGTTTCATGTCACTACGACATTCCTACTGGCAGTTGCAGGCAGTTTTGTCTGTGTATTCTTCTTAGGGGACGCTAGAGCGCAATTTTTAGTTTTGGGGTTAGGTTTTTTGATTAAATCGCAATGTTCACCAGTCCTGATGTGTGTCAAATTCTGTGAGTTTTGAAGCATGTTAAGGGGGTCAAATTACAGCTCAAAGATGCGGAATATTAATAATAATAAAGAAAGAATAAAACGCTAGAAATTCAATAGGGTCCTCTGTCCCAAATACGAGTGTAAAAAATGTTAACGGACTTCAGCGCACCTCTGCCTCTTTTGCAGCTCCTGTCCCTGCTCTTCGAAGATCTGTTCAAAAAGTTCAACTCGGAGCTGAAGAAGATCGCCGACCAGATTATTCCCAAGCAGAGAGCGGCCCAGTTCGACGTGGTCAAGCACATGAGGCAGGACCAGATCACCAACGGCATGATCAATGCCATTTCCACGGTGAGTGTGCATACGTGTGCATCATGGCCTCCGTGACGGAACTCATTGAGGAATTGAAGAAGTTAAATGTACAGTGGGGGGGAAAAAGTATTTAGTGAGAGTTCTCCCTCTTGAAACTACGAGAGAGGCCTGTAATTTTCATCCTCGCGAAGAAAATGGTGGTGCAAGGACGCGTCTTTTTGTGTCTTTCTCGCCAATTTTTGGGTCCAAATTGACTGTCAAAGTGCCCTATGAATTGATTAAGGTGGACCCCGACTTAAACAAGTTGAAAAACTTATTCGGGTGTTACCATTTAGTGGTCAATTGTACGGAATAATCAATCAATCAATGTTTATTTATATAGCCCTAAATCACAAATATCTCAAAGGACTGTACAAACTATTACGATTACGACATCCTCGGAAGAATCCACATAAGGGCAAGGAAAACTCACACCCAGTGGGACGCCAGTGACAATGATGACTCTGAGAAACCTTGGAGAGGACCTCAAATGTGGGCAACCCCCCCCCTCTAGGGGACCGAAAGCCATGGATGTCGAGCGGTTCTAACGTGATACTGTGAAAGTTCAATCCATAGTGGCTCCAACACAGCCGCGAGAGTTCAGTTCAAAGCGGATCCAAGACAGCAGCGAGAGTCCCGTCCACAGGAAACCATCTCAAGTGGTGGCGGATCAGCAGCGTAGAGATGTCCCCAACCAATACACAGGCGAGCGGTCCATCCTGGGTCCCGACTCTGGACAGCCAGTACTTCATCCATGGTCATCGGACCGGACCTCCTCCACAATGGAGGGGGGGACAGAGGAGAAAAAGAAAAGAGGCGGCAGATCAACTGGTCTAAAAAGGAGGTCTATTTAAAGGCTAGAGTATACAATTGAGTTTTAAGGTGAGATTTAAATGCTTCTACTGAGGTAGCATCTCGAACTGTTACCGGGAGGGCATTCCAGAGTACTGGAGCCCGAACGGAAAACGCTCTATAGCCCGCAGACTTTTTTTGGGCTTTAGGAATCACTAATAAGCCGTAATCTTTTGAACGCAGATTTCTTGCCGGGACATATGGTACAATACAATCGGCAAGATAGGAATATGTACTGTACTAATAAAAGTTTCAATCAATCAATCAAACCTTAAAATTGATTCTGAAACTCACAGGGAGCCAATGCAGAGATTTTCAAACTTGTGTAATGTGAGCCCGCCTTCTGGGGTTTTCGTCAGGACACGTGCCGCTGAATTTTGGAGTAATTGCAAAGGTGCAATAACATTTTTAGGAAGACCAGAAAGCAGGTTGTTACAATGATTATAATAAAAGCCTGCATTAGCGTCTCCGTGTTGCCCTGAGAGAGAACCGGGGGAACTCTGGCTGTATTCCGAATGACACCTGTCGGTGTCGATTTTTTTGTCAGGGCAACTGGTCCCTGAAGAGATTCAAGATGGATCGTCAGGGGGTGACGCAGGTCTTGTCTCGCCTCTCCTTCATTTCTGCCCTCGGCATGATGACCAGGATCTCCTCCCAGTTCGAGAAGACCAGGAAGGTCAGCGGTCCTCGCTCGCTGCAGCCGTCCCAGTGGGGCATGCTGTGCCCGTCCGACACGCCCGAGGGCGAGGTGAGTTTGGGAGAATCCCGTTGCAGTGCACAAGAACACCATTTTCCTCGGCGCAGGCCTGCGGGCTGGTGAAGAACTTGGCCCTGATGACGCACATCACCACCGACATGGAGGACAGTCCCATCATCAAGCTGGCCTTCAACCTTGGAGTGGAAGACGTCAACTTGCTGTGCGGAGAGGAGCTGGCCTACCCCAGTGTCTTCCTCGTCTTCCTCAACGGTAAACACTCCCTCACATAGAAATATCATCTCAAGCTTTTTTTAGGTACCGAATGTCCCTTTGGGACAGAGGACCCTATTGAATTTCTAAGGTTTTATTATTATTATTATTAGGGACCAAATGTCCCTTTGGGATAGAGGACCCTATTGTATTTCTAAGTTCTTTATCATTATTCCGCCGCCTCTTTGAGCTGTAATTTGACCCCCTTAACATGCCTTAAAACTCACCAAATTTGACACACACATCAGGACTGGCGAAAATTGCGATCTAATCAAAAAACCAAACCCCGAAACTCAAAATTGCGCTCAAGCGCCCCCTAGGAAAAAACACAGACAAAACCGCTTAAAACGTCCGTTAGGAATGTTATAGAGACATGAAACAAAAACCTCTATGTAGGTCTGACTTAGACCTAGATTTTATGCACGCACATCCTTCAGCAAAAATCAACAGGAAGTTGGCAAAAACCCCTTCAAAACAAAAGTTTCCTCAAAAAAAATTCATTTTTGCCTCTTTGAGCTGTAATTTGACCCCCTTGAAATGCTTCAAAACTCACCAAACTGGACACACACATCAGGACTGGTGAAAATTGCGATCTAATAAAAAAAAAAAAATAACACCCCAAAACTCAAAATTGCGCTCTAGCGCCTCCTAGGAAAAAACACAGACAAAACCGCTTATAACGTCCGTTAGGAATGTTATAGAGACATGAAACAAAAACTTCTATGTAGGTCTGACTTAGACCTAGATTTTATGCACTCACATCCTTCAGCAAAAATCAACAGGAAGTTGGCAAAAACCCCTTCAAAACAAAAGTTTCCTAAAAAAAATTTAATTTTTGCCTCTTTGAGCTGTAATTTGACCCCCTTGAAATGCTTCAAAACTCACCAAACTGGACACACACATCAGGACTGGCAAAAATTGCGATCTAATAAAAAAACAAAAAAAATTAAAAAAAAAGTCAAAATTGCGCTCTAGCACCTCCTAGGAAAAAACACAGACAAAATCGCTTATAACGTCCGTTAGGAATGTTATAGAGACATGAAACAAAAACTTCTATGTAGGTCTGACTTAGACCTAGATTTTATGCCCTCACATCCTTCAGCAAAAATCAACAGGAAGTTGGCAAAAACCCCTTCAAAACAAAAGTTTCCTAAAAAAAAATTCATTTTTGCCTCTTTGAGCTGTAATCTGACCCCCTTAAAATGTTTCAAAACTCACCAAACTGGACACACATCAGGACTGGCGAAAATTGCGATCTAATAAAAAATATAAAAAATTAAAAAAACTCAAAATTGCGCTCTAGCTCCTCCTAGGAATAAAACACAAACAATACTGCTCCTAGGAAGAAAACACAGACAAAACTGCTTGTAACTTCTGGTAGGAATGTCGTAGAGACATGAAACGAAAACCTCTATGTAGGTCCCACTTAGACCTACATTTCCTTCATTTACATCCTTCACTAAAAATCAACAGGAAGTTGGCAATTACCCCTTTAAAACAAAAGTTTTGTAAAAAACCTGTCACCTTTTTTCAAACATTATCTCCTCTGAGCGCGTTTGTTGTGTCGACTTCAAACTCGCACAGGAATGAGATTGAACCCTTCTGATTAAAAGTTGATGAAAGAGTTTTTCTAACTGCTCCGGTTTTGATTTTACGAGCCTTCAAAGAACCGCTGCGCTGCTGCCGTCTCAAGATGGCCGCTTAAAAGCAGGAAGCACCAGCGTGACTACACAATGCAGAGAAGGTAGGTACGGTGCAGGTAAAGATATGTTGTCTGGGTGATGGCAGGAAGCACCAGCGTGTATGGGTGAAAGAAAGAAGTACCAGTTTGACTCCAGGATACAGAGAAGGTTGGTAATGTGCAGGTAAAGATATGTTGAATGGGTAAAGGCAGGAAACACCAGCAAAAGTCGGTCCCGTCCATCGCTGCTTGCAGCTTTAATTTTTGTTTGTTTTTGATCACTCAAAAACAAACACTAATAATCCTCGGTATGTCATTGCTTTGCTCCTAAACACATGACGCCAAAAGGCAGTTTTCGCATAGGACCAAGAAGCTGATAAGTCATTCAGCAGTATTCTTTAATTACAAAATGCATGTGTGGCCACTGATAAGTGTCACATGACATTAGCTGCCATAGGATTTAATTAGCTGCAAGCAGCAGGTGTCAAAGCTCTTCAGAGTGTTCAGGGCACAAAAAGTCTCCTCTGTTCTGCAGCCTCTCGCCTGTTCGACGTGATATGAAACACACGCAGGTACTATGAGAGCGGGGTGTACTTGCCGACTGTATGCACTTTTTCTTTTGGTTTTTCACTTTTTGTAAGAGAAACTTCCACATTGACTGCTTTTGCCTGGTGTTTGACAAGCGTTCGAAGCCCTGATTCAACAATAAAGGGACACGCGTATGGTTTTAAAGCAACAATATGTAACAACTTGACATCTCGGTTACAGTTTCTAAGTCATCTAAATGTTACAGTTGCTTGTATTGTACAAAACCCAAAACCAGTCAAGTTGGCACGTTGTGTGATTCGTAAATAAAGCAATCCATCCATCCATCCATCCATTTTCTACCGCTTATTCCCTTTCGGGGTCACGGGGGGCAATCCAATGATTTGCAAATCCTTTGAATTTATATTCAATTGAATAGACTGTAAAGACAAGATACTTAATGTTCAAACAGAGAAACAACATTTTTTTTGCAAATAATTATTAACTCTGAATTTAATGGCAGCAACACATTGCAAAAAAGTTGTCACAGGGGCATTTTTACCACTGTATTACATGGCCTTTCCTTTTAACAACAGTTAACATTTGGGAACTGAGGAGACACATTTTTGAAGTTTTTCAGGTGGAATTCTTTCCCATTCTTGCTTGATGTAAAGCTTAAGTTGTTCAACACTCTGGGGTCTCCGTTGTGATATTTTAGGCTTCATATGAGCCACAGATTTTTAAAGGGAGACAGGTCTGGACTACAGGCAGCCCAGTCTAGTACACGCACTCTTTTACAATGAAGCCACGCTGTTGTAACACGTGGCTTGGCATTGTCTTGCTGAAATAAGCAAGGGCGTCCATGATAACGTTGCTTGGATGGCAACCTATGTTGCTCCAAAACCTGTATGTACCTTTCAGCATTAACGGTACCTTCACAGGTGGAAAGTTGCCCATGCCTTCGGCACTAATACCCCCATACCATCACAGATGCTGGCTTTTCAACTTTGCACATAAAACAATCCGGATGGTTCTTTTCCTCTTTGTTCAGGAGGACACGACATCCATGGTTTCCAAAAACAATTTGAAATGTGGACTCGTCAGACCACAGAAAACATTTCCACTTTGCATCAGTCCACCTTAAATGAGCTCGGGCCAAGCGAAGTGTTTCTGGGTGTTGTTGATAATTAACTTCGGCTTTGCATAGTAGAGTTTTAACTTGCACTTACAGATGCAGGGACCAACTGTAGTTACTGACGGGGGTTTTCTGAAGTCTTCCTAGGCCCATGTGGTGATAACCTTTACACACTGATGCGCTTTCTGATGCAGTCCCGCCTGAGGGATCGAAGGTCCGTAACAAGGCTTACGTGCAGTGATTTCTTCAGATTCTCTGAACCTTTTGATGATTTTACGGACTGTATATGGTGAAATCCATAAATTCCGTGCAATAGCTCATTGAGAAATGTTTTTCTTAAACTGTTTGACAATTTGCTCACACATTTGTTGACAAAGTGGTGACCCTCGCACCATCCTTGTTTGTGAATGACTGAGCAGTTCATGTTTTCTTTTTATACCCAATCATGGCACCCACCTGTTCCCTGTTCACCTGTGGGATGTTCCAAATAAGTGTTTGATTAGCATTCCTCAGCTTTCTCAGTCTTTTTTGCCACTGTTGCCAGGTCTTTTTAAACATGTTGCAGACATCAAATTTTAAATGAGCTCATATTTGCAAAAAATAACAATGTTTTCCAGTTCGAACGTTAAGTATCTCGTCTTTGCAGTCTATTCAAATGAATATAAGTTGAAAAGGATTTGCAAATCATTGTATTTTATTTTTATTTGCCATTTACACGACGTGCAAACTTCACCACACGAAAAGTGGTGCGTACGAATACAGAGGTACTTGTGTAATGGAATAGCGTCTCTAACGTGGCAGACTTGTAGTGGTCCGTGTAAATCAGGGGTGTCAAACTCAAATACAAAGTGGGCCAACGTTTAAAACGGAACAAAGCAGCTGGCCGAGGTTGAACAAATTAACCATTTAACAGGGACCCAAACAAGTTTTGCATTGAATATTGAACAAGCAAGGCTTATATAACTTTATAGTGACATGCAAAATCGAGTTTCAAATAATAATAATAATTAAAAGATATCAATGGCATATCAAATAAAATATTCAAAAAAATTGAATGCCTCTTCGGCGGCAGGGTTGAGGTGGACGGGATTTGGTGATAGCGGGGGGGTGTATATTGTAGCGTCCCGGAAGAGTTACTGCTGCAAGGGGTTGTGGGTATTTGTTCTGTTGTGTTTATGTTGTGTTACGGTGCGGATGTTCTCCCGAAATGTGTCATTCTTGTTTAGTGTGGGTTCACAGTGTGGCGCATATTTGTTAGTGTTAAAGTTGTTTATACGGCCACCCTCAGTGTGACCTGTATGTCTGTTGGCATTCTCTTTTGTGTGTGTATAAGTTGCATATATTATGTGACTGGGCCGGCACACTGTTTGTATGGAGGAAAAGCGGAAGTGGCGACGGGTTGTAGAGAACGCCAAAGGCAGTTTCTTTAAGGCCCACCCCCAATATTGTTGTCCTGGATGAAATTCGGGAGGGGCACTGTACTTTGGGAGTCTTCCGGGAAAATCGGGAGGGTTGGCAAGTAAGAGTATCAGCGGTGAATGCGGTGTTACAGCGGCGGGCCAGCTCTAATGTTAATTTGATATTGTCTCAAGGGCCAAATTGAATTACACGGCGGGCCAAATTTGGCCCGCGGGCCAGGATTTGACACCCATGGTGTAAATGATGGACCTGCCAGCAAAACTCTTGGCACTACTGTTGCATTTCAATGTTTCTAAAATGAGTTCATTTTGGACCATGTCGTCATAGCACACGAGGGAAATACACTCCGCAACTCTTAACGGGAGCTTTGGAACACCTCAAACCCCGAATTTGGGTCGCTTCCGAGTTTGAAGCGGTGACATCAGGTAATGTGTCCACAGGAAACATCCTCGGTGTCATTCGAGACCACCAAAAGCTGATCAGGACCTTCAGGTTGATGCGCCGTGCGGGTTTCATCAACGAGTTTGTGTCCATCTCCACCAACATGGCCGACCGATGCGTGTACATCTCATCGGACGGAGGGCGCCTCTGCAGGTAGGATGTTTGTCGTCCTCCGTACTTGGCATGGTGTGTTGGTGTAGTGGTGGTAGTTTGGCAGACATTGCTTGTGGGGTCTCTTTCCCAGGCCGTACATCATCGTCAAGAAGGGTCAGCCCATGGTGAAAAACAAACACATTGAGGATCTGTCGCAGGGCTACAGGTGAGGTCCACTTTGCATCCTTTAGAGCAGTGTTTTTCAACCACTACAGCAGACCTGGGCAATATAAGGCCCGGGGGCCACAAGCGGCCCGTTAATATATCAATTTGGCCCGCCGGACATTCCCAAATAATTTTTTTAAACCTTTAAAGGGGAACATTATCACCAAACCTATGCAAGCGTCAATATATACCTTGATGTTGCAGAAAAAAGACCATGTATTTTTTTAACCGATTTCCGAACTCTAAATGGGTGGATTTTGGCAAATTAAACGCCTTTCTGTTTATCGGCCTTTTAGCGATGACGTCAGAACGTGACGTCACCGAGGTAACACACCCGCCATATTCATTTTCACATTACAAACACCGGGTCTCAGCTCTGTTATTTTCCGTTTTTTCGACAATTTTTTGGAACCTTGGAGACATCATGCCTCGTTGGTGTGTTGTCGGAGGGTGTAACAACACTAACCGGCGAGGCTAAGACAGACATGGCACAGAGATGTATGGATAACCTGCAGATGCATTTCCGACGATTAAGTCAACGAAATCACAAAGGTGAGTTTTGTTGATGTTGTTGACTTATGTGCTAATCAGACATATTTGGTCGCGGCGTGACTGCCAGCTAATCGATGCTAGCATGCTACGCTAATCGATTCTAACATGCTATTTACGCTAGCTGTATTTTCATTTGAAACTAGATACCCACATTTAATGCGAAACAAACACTTACCAATCGGCGGATTTAAGTTGCTCCAGTGTCACAAGATGCGAATGTCCTGATCGTTTGGTCTGCACATTTTACCGGCGATGCTAATAAGGCAGCCATGCTATGGGCCACTTCATTAGGTACACCCACGCTATGGCCAAATAGCGTAGATAGCTATTCGCTCAATAGCTTCAATTTCTTCTTAAATTTCGTTTTCTCTATCTGCCTCCATACTTCGACCATTATATTTGATTACATGCGTAATCTGTTGAATCGCTTAAGCCGCTGAATTCTGAGTCTGAATCCGAGCTAATGTCGCTATATCTTGCTGTGGTAACCGCCATGTTGTTTCTATTGGCAGCACTGTATGACGTCACAGGGAAATAGATAGTGGTTTGGAAGATAGCGAAAATAAGGCACTTTAAAGCTTTATTTAGGGATATTCCGGGACCGGTAAAATTTAGAAAAAAACTTCAAAAAATACAACAAGCCACTGGGAACTGATTTTTATTGTTTTTAACCCTTTTGAAATTGTGATGATGTTCCCCTTTAAGATGGAAAGTGTACCTGCCATTATAATGTGCAGTGATGTTTTCAAATGACCGTAAGTCTTGAACTATACAAAGTATTTCGATGGTTGGAATCTGCGCTTTTGAATGATATACTACAAACCCCGTTTCCATACGAGTTGGGAAATTGTGTTAGATGTAAATATAAACGGAATACAATGATTTGCAAATCGTTTTCAACCCATATTCAGTTGAATATGCTACAAAGACAACATAATTGATGTTCAAACTGATAAACATTTTTTTTTTGTGCAAATAATCATTAACTTTAGAATTTGATGCCAGCAACACGTGACAAAGAAGTTGGGAAAGGTGGCAATAAATACTGATAAAGTTGAGGAATGCTCATCAAACACTCATTTGGAACATCCCACAGGTGTGCAGGCTAATTGGGAACAGGTGGGTGCCATGATTGGGTATAAAAACTGCTTCCCAAAAAATGCTCAGTCTTTTACAAGAAAGGATGGAGCGAGGTACACCCCTTTGTCCACAACTGCGTGAGCAAATAGTCAAACAGTTTAAGAACAACGTTTCTCAAAGTGCAATTGCAAGAAATTTAGGGATTTCAACATCTACCGTCCATAATATCATCAAAAGGTTCAGAGAATCTGGAGAAATCACTCCACGTAAGCGGCACGGCCGGAAACCAACATTGAATGACCGTGACTTTCGATCCCTCAGATGGCACTGTATCAAAAACCTACATCAATCTCTAAAGGATATCACCACATGTGCTCAGGAAGACTTAAGAAAACCACTGTCACTAAATACAGTTGGTCGCTACATCTGTAAGTGCAAGTTAAAGCTCTACTATGCAAAGCGAAAGCGATTCATCAACAACATCCAGAAACACTGTCGGCTGTTTTTCTGGGCTCGAGATCATCTAAGATGGACTGATGCAAAGTGGAAAAGTGTTCTGTGGTCTGACGAGTCCACATTTCAAATTGTTTTTGGAAATATTCGACATCGTGTCATCTGGACTAAAAGGGAAGCGAACCATCCAGACTGTTATCGACGCAAAGTTCAAAAGCCAGCATCTGTGATGGTATGGGGGTGCATTAGTGCCCAAGGTATGGGTAACTTACACATCTGTGAAGGCACCATTAATGCTGAAAGGTACATACAGCTTTTGGAACAACATATGCTGCCATCTAAGCATCGTCTTTTTCATGGACGCTCCTGCTTATTTCAGCAAGACAATGCCAAGCCACATTCAACACGTGTTACAACAGCGTGGCTTTGTAAAAAAAGAGTGCAGGCACTTTCCTGGCCCACCTGCAGTCCAGACCTGTCACCCATCGAAAATGTGTGGCGCATTATGAAGCGTAAAATACGACAGCGGAGACCCCGGACTGTTGAACGACTGAAGGTCTACATAAAACAAAAATGGGAAAGAATTCAACTTTCAAAGCTTCAACAATTAGTTTCCTCAGTTCCCAAACGTTTATTGGGTGTTGTTAAAAGAAAAGGTCATGTATGACATTGGTGAACATGCCCTTTCCCAACTACTTTGGCACGTGTTGCAGCCATGAAATTCTAAGTTGATAATTATTTGCAAAAAAAAATAAAGTTTATGAGTTTGAACATCAAATGTCTTGTCTTTGTAGTGCATTCAATTGAATATGGGTTGAAAATGTTATGCAAATCATTGTATTCTGTTTATATTTACATTTATCACAATTTCCCAACTCATATGGAAACAGTGTTTGTAGTCACTATGGTCATCTAATTAGTTACTTTGGTCATCTAAGTCACAGCAGCTCAGACGAGGCACCAAGCAGTGTGGGTGGGGAGCGTTTCCAGAGTGTCAGCCTTAAATGTGGGTGTCAGGGACAGACGCGGAAGGAGATTTTTACAAGAAAGTTCCAAAGCTTAGCGATATATCAGATACATCTGATTGTTGCTCTTTGTTTTTTTACCCTTCACGTTCATATTTCGCTGTGTTGTAGCATTTTTTTTGTGTTTCGCTTGATTGTAAAATATCTCGATCAAGAGAGGGTGTGACGTTCATATGTTGTCAATATTCAGTGTTTTATCCTTCATTTTTAATATTGTAAATCCCATATTCTTTATTCTAATGTACATTCTGGTTGTCACATTCAGTAAAAAAAAAAAAAAAATTGCATTCCGTTTGCTAAGGCTGTCTGTCATAAAGTTTTTACCATTCAGACATTATTGTGATGTTTTGTATTACTGTTCCTAAAAATAGATATACCGGCCCCCAGACACATTTTTTTTCTCTAAATTTGGCCCCCGAGTCAAAATAATTGCCCAGGCCTGCACTACAGTCTGGTGTGCCGTGGGAGATTGTCATTTCCCCCCATTTGGGTTAAAAACCTTTTTTGCAAACCAGTACCGTGATTTCCGGACCATGGGGTGCACCGGATTTTAAGGCGCACTGCCGATGAATGGTCTATTTTTTATCTTTTTTCATATATTAGGCGCACCGGATTATCTTACGCGTTTTTTTTTCTAAATGTGAAATACTTCCTTGTGGTCTACATAACATATAATGGTGGTTCTTTGGTCAAAATGTTGCATAGATCAGTGGTTTCCAACCACCGATTGGTACCGGGCTGCAGGTACATGTCTTTGGAGGTGGGAAGAAGCCGGAGTATCCGGAGGGAACCCACGCAGTCACGGGGAGAACATGCAAACTCCACACAGAAAGATTCCAAGTCTGTAATTGAACCCAAGACTGCTCAGGACCTTCGTATTGTGAGGCAGATGCACTAAAATAAGAAATAAAATAAAAACTAGAACAGCCTAATAGCTAGAACTAGTATGCATATATCTAAAAAAAGGCTTTTTTAAAAAGAAAGGTTTTTAGGCCTTTTTTAAAATCATCCACAGTCTGTAGTGCCCTCAGGTGGTCAGGGAGAGCGTTCCAAAGACTTGGAGCGGTGGAGCAGAAAGCCCGGTCTCCCATTGTTCGTAGCTTTGTCCTCTATGGTTGGAGGAGGTTAGCCTGTCCAGAGTGGAGGTGTCGTGTGGAGGATTTGGGGGTGAGTAGTTCTTTGAAGTAGAGGGGGGCATTTCCATGGAGGCACTAGTGGGTTAGTAGCGAGACTTTGTTTTCAATCATGAGTGGAACAGGAAGCCAGAGAAGGCATTTGAGAATTGGTGTGATGTGGTCGTATTTCCGCACTCTCATCAGGACTGAACTGGCTGCTAAGTAAACAAATACAGAATGTTGGACGACAGCAAAGACTTGTGGCTTGTGGAGCAGACGGCGTCCACAAAGTACATCCGTACATGACTAGACAATCAACAATGTCTACACAAAGAAGGATAAAACAACTTCAATAGTCTTGATTGCTAAAACAAAGCAGGTGCGGGGAATAGTGCTAAAGAAATAGATAGATAGATAGTACTTTATTGATTCCTTCAGGAGAGTTCCTTCAGGAAAATTAAAATTCCAGCAGCAGTGTACAGAGTTGAGATCAATTTAAAAAAAAAAAATGTAAATAATGGGGGTTTAAATGGAAACAAAATAGAGAAATATTACAATAAGAATAAAAAATAAAAAACAACAATGGGAATAGAATAACAGTAAAATAAGAATATAACAAGACAAAGTAGGCAGTAGTGACCATGTTATGAAAACGGAATTGCACTGTTATTGTTTTGCATCCCCTGTCATCCTAGTACCCCCCCGCCCCAGAGAGGAGTTGTACAGTCAAGAAGACATGAAACTGCTACAGGAAAATACTAACAAAAGAGGAAAAGCTACTCAAAATAGGAGCGCAAGACAAGAACTAAAATAATACACACAGGAAAACACCAAACAACTCCAAATAAGTCAGGGTGTGATCTGACAGTACACCTACTTTGAGACAAGAGTTACAGTGATTTATGCTTGGTTATGGTTTAAATTCATATCCAACAATTGCGAGAACGTCGTTTTGCTGACAATATCGGCTGCTGAGTTTCCTTTTTTAATGTTTTCTGCTGGCGGTGTGCCTCTGGATTTTTTCTATGAAAAAAATGTGCCTTGGCTCAAAAAAGGTGGAAAAACACTGCTTTAGAGTCATCACCTTGTTGGCGCTTACAGGATCTTTTATTGTCTCTAGAACCTTTGAGGACTTCCTGCATGAAGGTCTGGTGGAGTACCTGGATGTCAATGAGGAGAACGACTGTCAGATCGCCCTTTACGAGCACATGATAAACAAGTAAGATGTTTGTATACTGAAGGTGGTTTTCTCAAAAGCAATCATGTCAATAGAAATAATCTGTTCCATGGTCTAACTGTAGCCCCCCTTAAAACATTCAAGCAGAGGTCTTTGGTGTCCGTAACCCCGAGGGCAGGGCTGTTTGATTCAATTTGTTCTAGGGGCCGGACGTTTCTTCTCACTATTATTCAGCCTTCATTCTTTTTAGTGGGTGTTGTTTTAGGTCAGGTACAAATTTGTTTAAAGGGGAACATTATCACCAGACTTATGTAAGCGTCAATATACACCTTGATGTTGCAGAAAAAAGACCATATATATTTTTTAACCGATTTCCGAACTCTAAATGGGTGAATTTTGGCGAAATAAACGCCTTTCTATTATTCGCTCTCGTAGCGATGATGTCACGTTGTGACGTCCCATAGGTAATCAATCTGCCATTTTCTCACATTACAAACGAGTCAAATCAGCTCTGTTATTTTCCATTTTTTCGACTGTTTTCCGTACCTTGGAGACATCATGCCTCGTCGGTGTGTTGTCGGAGGGTGTAACATCACGTTCAGGGACGTATTCAAGTGGAGTGTGCATCGATTAGCACGGCATGCTAATCGATGCTAAAATGCTATTTAGGCTAGCTGTATGTACATATCGCATCATTATGCCTCATTTGTAGCTTTATTTGCATCCAGTCTTTCCCTCCACTCACATTTAATGCCAAACAAACACATACCAATCAACGGATTCAAGTTACACAAGTGTCAAAAGATGCAAAATTCCCTCGTTTGGTCTGCACATTTTACCGGCGATGCTACGACAGATGGCACAGAGAAACGTGTGGATATCCTGCGACACTCAAAGCAGATGCATTTCCAACGATAAAGTCAATGAAATCACAAAGGTGAGTTTTGTTGATGTTATTGACTTATGTGCTAATCAGACATATTTGGTCGCGGCATGACTGCCAGCTAATCGATGCTAACATGCTATTTAGGCTAGCTGTATGTACAATTTTAGCTATATTTGCATCCAGCCTTTCCCTCCACCCACATCTAACGCCAAACAAACACTTACCAATCGACGGATTTAAGTTGCTCCAGTGGTCTGGTCAAAAGATGCAATCGTTGGTTAGAAGGCAATCGCCGAATAGCTTCAATAGCTATTCGCTCAATAGCTTCAGTTTCTTCTTCAATTTCATTTTCCCTATCTGCCTC
Source organism: Nerophis ophidion (assembly GCF_033978795.1). NCBI lineage: Eukaryota > Metazoa > Chordata > Actinopteri > Syngnathiformes > Syngnathidae > Nerophis > Nerophis ophidion. The sequence goes on along the minus strand of NC_084613.1, from coordinate 10,766,354 downwards.
CACACTCCAACCATCCGTTTCAATACATGCGTAATCTGTTGAATCACTTAAGCCACTGAAATCCAAGTCTGAATCCTAGCTAATGTTGCTATATCTTGCTGTGCTATCCGCCATGTTGTTTGTATTGGCATCATTAGATGACGTCACAGAAAATGGACGGGTGGATTTACAGATAGCGAAAATCAGGCACTTTAAAGCCTTTTTTCGGGATATTCAATGATGGGTAAAATTTTGTACAAAAACTTCGAAAAATAAAATAAGCCACTGGGAACTGATTTTTTTTGTTTTAACTCTTCTGAAATTGTGATAATGTTCCCCCTTTAAACAGAACCAATGATCTCAATACAACATGAGTGTTTAATGAAATTAATTTTGCTGCAAAAATGTAAAAGTCAAGAGTCTATCCTAAGTTTTAAACAGAAATGTTTCTAGGGGTTTTTGATATTTCCCTGCAAGTTTTCCACAAATGTAAGGCACGGCAAGTTTATTAATAGAGCACAATTCACACCCGAGGAAAATCTAAGTACTGTATTTTCTGCACTATAAAGCGCACCTGACTATAAGGCGCACCTTCAATGAATGGCCTATTTTAAAACTTTGTTCATATATAAGGCGCACCGCACTATAAGGCGCATAGAATAGATGCTACAGTAGAGCCTGGGGTTACATTATGCATCCTTTAGATCAGTGGTCCCCAACCACCGGGCCGTGGCCCCCATGGCCCGATTGGTACCGGGCCGCAGAATAATTTTTATTTAAAAAAAAAAAAAAACAAAAAAAAAAAAGTTTTTTATTTTTTATTTTTATTAAATCAACATAAAAAACACAATATACACTTACAATTAGTGCACCAACCACAAAAGCCTCCCTTTTTCATGACAAAAAGATCCCTTTTTCATGACAAAGAAAAAAAAAGAACAATTTTTCAAATATTAGTTCATTTGGAATTTGATGCCTGCAACATGTTTAAGAAAAAACTAGCAAAAAAGACTGGGAAAGGGGCGTATGGCGTAGCGGGTAGAGCGGCAATGCCAGAAACCTGAGGGTTACAGGTTCCCTCCCCGCTTCTTGACATCCAAATCGCTGCCGTTGTGTCCTTAGGCAGGATACTTCACCCTTGCTCCCGGTGCCGCTCACACTGGTGAATGAATGAGAAATGAATGATAGGTGGTGGTCGGAGGGGCCCTAGGCGGAAACTGGCAGCCTCGCTTCCGTCAGTCTACCCCAGGGCAGCTGTGGCTACAAATGTAGCTTACCACCACCAGGTGTGAATGAATGATGGGTTCCCATTTCTCTGTGAGCGCTTTGAGTATCTAATTAGGGACGGCGTGGCGCAGTGGAAGAGTGGCCGTGCGCAAGCCGAGGGTCACTGGTTCAAATCCCACCTAGAACCAACCTCGTCACGTTCGTTGTGTCCTGAGCAAGACACTTCACCCTTGCTCCTGATGGGTGCTGGTTGGCGCCTTGCATGGCAGCTCCCTCCATCAGTGTGTGAATGTGTGTGTGAATGGGTAAATGTGGAAGTAGTGTCAAAGCACTTTGAGTACCTTGAAGGTAGAAAAGCGCTATACAAGTACAACCCATTTATCATTTATTTAATAATAGAAAAGCACAATATACAATCTAATCCATTATTATTATTATTATTATTATTATTAAAGTTGAGGAATGCTCATCAGACACTTATTGGGAACATCCCACAGGTGAACAGGCCAGTTGGGAACAGGTGGGTGCCATAATTGGGTATAAAAGCAGCTTCCATGAAATGCTCAGTCATTCACAAACAAGGACGGGGCGAGGGTCACCCCTTTGTCAACAATGCCTGAGCAAATTGTCCAACACTTTAAGAACAACATTTCTCAACAAGTTATCGCAAGGAATTTAGGGATTTCACCATCCACGCTCCATAATACCATCAAAAGGTTCAGAGAATCTGGATAAATCACTGCATGTAAGCGGCTAAGTCCCGTGACCTTGGATCCCTCAGGCGGTACTGCATCAAAAAGCGACGACAGTGTGTAAAGGATATCACCACATGGGCTCAGGAACACTTCAGAAAACCACTGTCAGTAACTAGAGTTTGTCGCTACATCTGAAAGTGCAAGTTAAAATTATACTATGCAAAGCCAAAGCCATTTATCAACAACACCCAGAAACGCCGCCAGCTTCGTTGGGCCCGAGCTCATCTAAGATGGTTTGATGCAAAGTGAAAAAGTGTTCTGTGGTGTGGCGAGTCCACATTTCAAATTGTTTTTAGAAACTGTGGGTATTATGTCCTCCGGAACAAAGAGGAAAATAACCATCTGGACTGTTACAGGCTCAAAGTTGAAAAGCCAGAATCTGTGATGGTATTGGGGTGTATTAGTGCCCAAGGCATGGGTAACTTACACATCTTACACTTACACTTACACATGGGACGGCGTGGCGCAGTGGGAGAGTGGCCGTGCGCAACCCGAGGGTCCCTGGTTCAAATCCCACCTAGTACCAACCTCGTCACGTCCGTTGTGTCCTGAGCAAGACACTTCACTCTCGCTCCTGATGGGTGCTGGTTGGCGCCTTGCATGGCAGCTCCCTCCATCAGTGTGTGAATGTGTGTGTGAATGGGTAAATGTGGAAGTAGTGTCAAAGCGCTTTGAGTACCTTGAAGGTAGAAAAGCGCTATACAAGTACAACCCATTTATCATTTATTTATTTATCTGTGAAGGCACCATTAATGCTGAAAGGTAAATACAGGTTTTGGAGCAACATATGTTGCCATCCAAGCAACGTTATCATAGACGCCCCTGCTTATTTCAGCAAGACAATGCCGAGCCACCTGTTACAACAGCGTGGCTTCATAGTAAAAGATTGCGGGTACTAGACTGGCCTGCCTGTAGTCCAGACCTGTCTCCCAATGAAAATGTGTGGTGCATTATGAAGCCTAAAATAGCAGAAGAGAGACTGTTGAACAACTTGAGCTGTACATCAAGCAAGAATTGGAAAGAATTCCACTTCAAAAATGTGTCACCTCAGTTCCCAAAGGTTTACTGAGTGATGTTAAAAGGAAAGGCCATGTAACACAGTGGTAAAAATGTCTCTGTGACAATTTTTTCTAAGTTAATGATTATTTGCAAAAAAAAAAAACAAGTGTCTCAGTGTGAACATGAAATATCTTGTCTTTGCAGTCTATTCAATTAAATATAAGTTGAAAAGGGTTTTCAAATCATTGTATTCTGTTTTTATTTACCATTTATACAACGTGCCACCTTCGCTGGTTTTGGGTTTTGTAGAATTACAAACGAGGAGTTAACGTTTTTTTTGTTTATTTTTACGTTTGTAGAGACACCACGCACTTGGAGATCGAGCCCTTCACGCTACTGGGCGTGTGCGCCGGCCTCATTCCCTACCCCCACCACAACCAGTCGCCCAGGAACACATACCAGTGCGCTATGGGCAAGCAGGCCATGGGTAAGAAAGTCATAGTCGTCCATGCCTTTGGTCTCTTGTCCCTAAAAAGTATTTTTTTGTAAAATACCAGTCAGGGTGGAAATTTTCAAACAAGTCAAACTTCGGAGCTGAATGTGTTTATGTTTGGAGATTGTTTTTTTAACGGGGAAAATGCGTGTTCTTTAAATCATCCATGTTTGCCAGGCATGGGCCAATATTCAATATGTCGGTTAACTAAAAGAAAAAATTCAAACTATAAGAGGCAATTCCTGAAGGAATTGCGTGTGAATGCTCCAATGCTGAAGTTGAATTGAAAAGCTGACAGAATGTAGTATGAATGTAAGAATAGTTTGAATGAAGGAATGGTTTGAATGTTGAAGAGCTGACGCAAAACTGAAATGCTAATTGAACGTAGGGTGAATGTAGAAATGGTTTGAATATTGAAATCCTTTAAATCATGGGTGTCAAACTCTGGCCCGCGTGCCAAATTTGGCCCTTAAGGCATTATCAAATTAACATTGGAGCTGGCCTGTCAGTATTATACAGCGGCGGTGTTGCTATAACACCGCATTCACCACTAATACTCATACTTGCCAACCCTCCCGATTTTCCCGGGAGACTCAAAAATTTCAGTGCCCCTGCAGAAAATTTCCAGGGGGCAACCATTCTCCCGAATTTCTCCCGATTTCCACCTGGACAACGATATTGGGGGGGTGCCTTAAAGGCTCTGCTTTAAACGTCCTCTACAACTCTTCGTCACGTCCGCTTTTCCTACATAGAAACAGCTAGCCGACTCAGTCACATAATATATGCGGCTTATACACGCACTGACAAGGGAATGCAATCATACTTGGTCAACAACCATACAGGTCACACTGAGGGTGGCCGCATAAACAAATTTAACACTGTTACAAATATGCGCCACACTGTGAACCCACACCAAACAAGAATGACTAGTACATTTCGGGAGAACATCCGCACCATAACACAACATAAACACAACAGAACAAATACCCAGAACCACTTTCAGCACTAACTCTTCCGGGACGCTACAATATACACCCCCGCTACCAACAAACCCCGCCCACCTCAGGTTGCCTCAGTTCAAAGCGTGAGCCCCGACATTAATGAACAAGCACCCAAGAAAAGTTGCAAGGTATCCGGCTTGGGCACATCAGATTAGATCAGTGTGTCGCAAACTGAGCAGTAAAAAGGCCTGAATGGTTGATTTATTGTTTATTATATTCTCCAATTTATTAGCCTGTGGAAAAAGTTTATTTTTATATTTACCTCAGAAGGCTGCAAATAGAAAAGAGGAATTCAATTTTTATTTAAATTTTATTTGATATGCCATTGATTTTTTAAAATTATTATTATTATTTAAAACTCGATTTTGCATGTCATTATAAAGTTATATAAGCCTTGCTTTGTCAATATTCAATGCAAAACTTGTTTGGGTCCCTATTAAAGGATTAATTTGTTCAACCTCGGCCCGCGGCTTCGTTCAGTTTTAAATTTTGGCCCACTCTGTATTTGAGTTTGACACCCCTGCTTTAAATGCTTAAATAGTTTGAATGTTGGAGAATTTGAATTTCCAGGAAAAGTGTAAGTTTGAATGTCCAGGAAGAGTGGAATGAGTTGATGTTGGAACGGTTTGAACAGGTTGAAAAATGTGGGAGTTGTGCAACTTGGAAAAATGTCCCATTCATTTCAATGGGAACTTCCTGGAATTTTGGGAAAAGTGGGATTTAAGAGCATGAATGAGCTGAATTGGTTGGTGTTGGAATTGATTAAATCGGTCAAAAAATTTTGAAGTAGTAACTGCTTTTAATTGAGAAATTCCTGGAATTTCGGGAAAACCATGAATTTTTCTAGTTCCTTAACCAACATGTTTTTTGTCCTGAATATGAGGACTGTTTTGACGGTGGAACGGTTGAAATGGGTTAAAAAATGTGAAAGGAGTAGTCGAACTTAAGAAGGATGGAAATAGGTCACCAAAAAACGAAAATTTTTGCAAATTTGTTGAATGTGGAAACATTTTAATTTGAATGTCTGGGATGTGTTGAATGTGGTTTGAATGGGTTGAAGAATGTGAGGATTGTGGAAGTCGGAAAAATGGCCAACTAATTTTGAATGGGGAAAATGCAAAAAGAAAAGGAATTATGGGAAATCCGGGAATTTTTGTTTAGAATTGTTGAAGCAGAGCACACGATCCCTGAACAGGCTGAAAAATTTTGAAGTTAGAGCAGTTTAAATCAGATGAAAATGTGGAAATTGTGGAACTTTGGAAAATGTCCCATTGCGAAAAAAGGGGATTTTTTGGAAAATGTTAAAAAATTTGAATAGTCTGAATGAGTTGAAATGGTTGGTTTTGGAATAGTTTAAAACAGTCCAGAATGTTTAAGTAGTAACAGTTTTTAATTGAGAAATTCCTGGAATTTTGGGAAAACCGGGAATTTTTCTAGTTCCTTAACCAACTTGTGTTTTGTCCTGAATACGAGGAGTGTTTTGACGGTGGAACGGTTGAAATGGGTTAAAAAATGTGAAAGGAGTAGTCGAACTTAAGAAGGATGGAAATAGGTCACCAAAAAACGAAAATTTCTGCAAATTTGTTGAATGTGGAAACATTTTAATTTGAATGTGTTGAAGGTGGTTTGAATGGGTTGAAAAATGTGAGGATTGTGGAAGTCGGAAAAATGGCCAATTCATTTTGAATGGGGAAAATGCAAAAAGGAAAGGAATTATGGGAAATCCGGGAATTTTTGTTTAGAATTGTTGAAGCAGAGCACACGATCCCTGAACAAGCTGAATATTTTGAAGTTAGAGCAGTTTAAATCAGATGAAATTGTGGAACTTTGAAAAATGTCCCATTGCGAAAAAAGGGGATTTTTTGGAAAATGGTAAAAAATTTGAATAGTCTGAATGAGTTGAAATGGTTGGTTTTGGAATAGTTTAAATCAGTCCAGAATGTTGAAGTAGAAACAGTTTTTAATTGAGAAATTCCTGGAATTTCGGGAAAACCATGAATTTTTCTAGTTCCTTAACCAACTTGTTTTTGTCCTGAATATGAGGAGTGTTTTGACGGTGGAACGGTTGAAATGGGTTAAAAAATGTGAAAGGAGTAGTCGAACTTAAGAAGGGTGGAAATAGGTCACCAAAAAACGAACATTTTTGCAAATTTGTTGAATGTGGAAACATTTTAATTTGAATGTTTGGGATGTGGTGAAGGTGGTTGAACGGGTTGAAGAATGTGAGGATTGTGGAAGTCGGAAAAATGGCCAATTCATTTTGAATGGGGAAAATGCAAAAAGAAAAGGAATTATGGGAAATCCGCAAATTTTTTTTAGAATTGTTGAAGCAGAGCACACGATCCCTGAACAGGCTGAATATTTTGAAGTTAGAGCAGTTTAAATAAGATGAAAATGTAGAAATTGTGGAACTTCGAAAAATATCCCATTGCGAAAAAAGGGGATTTTTTGGGAAAATGTAAACAATTTGAATAGTCTGAATGAGTTGAAATGGTTGGTATTGGAATAGTTTAAAACAGTCCAGAATGTTGAAGTAGTAACAGTTTTTAATTGAGAAATTCCTGGAATTTTGGGAAAACTAGAATTTTTTTGTAGTTCCTTAACCAACTTGGTTTTTGTCCTGAGTGTTTTGACGGTGGTACGGTTGAAATGGGTTACAAAATGTTAAAGGAGTAGTCGGACTTAAGAGGGGTGGGAATAGGTCACCAAAAAATGGAGATTCCTGGACATTTGTTGAATGTGGAAAAATTGTAATTTGAATATCCAGGATGAGTTGAATGTGGTGAAGGTGGAATGGTTTGAATGGGTTGAAGAATGTGGGAATTGTGGAAGTTTTAAAAATGGCCAATTAATTTTAAATGAGGAAAATAAAAAAAAGAATTATGGGAAATCCGGGAATTTTTTTTTAAATTGTTGAAGTACAGCACACAATTCCTGAACAAGCTGAATATTTAGAAGTTGGAACAATTAGAATCAGATGAAAAATGTGGGAATTGGGGAACTTTGAAGAATGCCCCATTGATTTCAATGGGAATTTCAGAAAAATTGGGAATTTCGCGAAAAGCGTGATTTTTTTTGAAAATGGTAAAAAAAAAAATATGAATGCTCTGAATAAGTTGAAATGGTTGGTGTTGACATTTTTCAAATCGGTCGAGAAATGTTGAAGTAGTTACATGTTGAGAAATGGTATTGCGGAATTTCGGGAAAACCGGGAAATTTTCCAGGTCAAAAAACAACTTTGTTTTGACGGTGGAACAGTTGAAATGCATTGAAAAATGTGGGAAGAGTAGTTACCAGAAAAAAGGATGGAAATAGGGCTTAGGAACACCAGGAATTCTGGAAAATTCTGGAATTTGGGACATGCTCTCGCTGAGAGAGCATGAGTAGGTTGAGGTGGTTGGGGTTTGAGGGGGGCGGGAAAATTGGAAATTCTCATTGAAGTTCCACAACTCCCACATTTTTCATCTGATTTTAACCGTTCCAGCTTCAAAATATTTAGCCTATTCAAGAATTCCAAAAATTTCTAGAATTCCAGGTTTCCCAGGACATTTTTCCATTCAAAATGATTTGGCCATTTTTCAAAGTTTCACCATTTCCACATTTTTTAAGCAATTCAAACCATTCAACCTTCAACACATTTCAACATCCTGGAAATTTAAACAACCTTTATTTTCCATCTTCAAAAAAATTTCCAGGATTTTCCAGAATTCCTGGTGTTCCAAAGCCCAATTTCCACCCTTTTGTCTGGCGACTACTCCTTCCAGAATATTTCAACGCATTTCAACCGTTCCACCATCCAAACATTCCTCTTAATCAGTACAAAAAATGTTGTTTTTTGAACTTGAAAAATTCCCCGTTTTCCCAAAATTCCAGGAATTCCGTAATACCATTTCTCAATTCCACATGTTACTACTGCAACATTTCTCAACCGATTTTAAAAATTCCAACACCAACCATTTCAACTCTTCCAGACCATTTAAGTTTTTTTCAACATTTTCTAAAAAAATTCCCGCTTTTCCCGAAATTTCCCCAAAAAATTGGAAATTCTCATTGAAGTTCCACAACCCCCACATTTTTCATCTGATTTTAACCGTTCCAACTTCAAAATATTCAGCCTCTTCAAGAATTCCAAAAATGTCTAGAATTCCAGGTTTCCCAGGACATTTTTCCATTCAAAATGAATTGGCCATTTTTCAAAGTTGCACCATTTCCACATTTTTTAAGCAATTCAAACCATTCAACCTTCAACACATTTCAACATCCTGGAAATTTAAACAACCTTTTTTTTCCATCTTCGAAAAAAATTCCAGGATTTTCCAGAATTCCTGGTGTTCCAAAGCCCAATTTCCACCCTTTTGTCTGGCGACTACCCCTTCCAGAATATTTCAACGCATTTCAACCGTTCCACCGTCCAAACATTCCTCTTAATCAGGACAAAAATTTTGTTTTTTGAACTGGAAAAATTCCCAGTTTTCCAGAAATTCCAGGAATTCCGTTATACCTTTTGTCAATTCAACATGTTACAACTGCAACATTTCTCAACCGATTTTTTAAAATTCCAACACCAACCATTTCAACTCATCCAGACCATTCAAGTTTTTTTCAACATTTTCTAAAACAATTCACGCTTTTCCCAAAATTTTTAATAAAAAATTGGAAATTCCCATTGAAGTTCCACAACTCCCACATTTTTCATCTGATTTTAACTGTTCCACCTTCAAAATATTCAGCCTGTTTGGGAATTGCGTGCTCTACTTCAACAATTCTAAAAAAATTCCAGGATTTTAGTTCAACTTCAGCTTCGGAGCATTCACACGCAATTCCTTAAAGAATTGCCTCATCTATCCAACCATCCATTTGCTACCGCTTGTCCCTTTTGAGTTTGCGGGGGGTGCTGGAGCCCATCTCAGCTGCATATTGTATTATTACATTAACGGTTAATTTGGTCTCATTAAATTAATGGTAATAATATAGTTGATCGGCAATAATTCTTAGGTCAATATAATGTCAAGCAAATTTTGTTCTGGGCCCAGGCCTAATGTCGGCGTGGACAAGTTGCCACGGCAGAAAAGCTCAAATCCCTTCTCAAACATCCTCCTTAAAGCGGAGCTATCCCTAATTCTGTGTTCCTTGCACACAAACAAACACTTACAGTCGGTTTAATCTCACGTGAACACAGTTGCTATCCCATAAATCTGCTTCTTCACGCTGTTATTTGTGCAGGTTAAATCTTACAAAAAAGAAGACATGTGAACGTCAGCATGCATGTGTGATTAAGTCTGTTTTTTCTTCTTCGTGTGTGTGTGTGTGTGTGTGTGTGTGTGTGTGTGTGTGTGTGTGTGTGTGTGTGTGTGTGTGTGCGTGTGTGTGTGTGTGTGTGTGTGTGTGTGTGTGTGTGTGTGTTCCTGTATTTCTACCCTTCTTGAGACATCAACAAGAAACAGTAGCTTCCATATGAGGAGGTGTGAACAAGTTCGGACATAAATCATGGTCCCAATATGGAAAACCATTGCATTTAATAGAGAATCTCTCATTTGCACCCCTGGTGGTGAAATCTATTAAAATTAAGGTGGTCCCAAAGAGGAGAGATTTTTCAAATTTAAGTACTCCCCCTCTGGTCAACATATGAAATAACATGTGTGTTTAAGAAATTGAAACGCGCCCCCTTTGACCTAAACTATGTTAAAAAATCAAATATAAATGTGTATAGAGACATACTGTAATAACTTGAAGTAAATAATGAAGATTAAAAAACAATTACAAACAAAAATCCCCCACAAAAATTATAAAAATAAACTAAAAGCAGTTTTTTTCTCACGAAGTGTCGACTTTTTTCTTATAAAGTTGGGAACAATTTCTTATTCTTTCAGTTTCTGTAATATTGCAATATTTTCTTGTAATATTATTACTTTTTTATGTAAAATGTTTACTTTCTAATGCAAAATGGTAACATTTGTCATATAAAATTCTGACTTTTATCACAATATCGCCCATTTTTTTTAGTAAAATTCATAAAATTGACAAAATTTGAAGCTTTTATTGTAGGCAAGGCAACTTTATTTGTATAGCACTTTTCATACACAAGGCAGACTCAAAGTGTTTCACTGACAAAAATTGAGACTGTTGAGTAAAATTCAAACTTATACCATAATATTGCACAAATATACATTTTTTCTTGCAAAATTCGGACTTGCGTTGAGTAAAATAACGACTTTTAATATAATACTGCTGAAATTCCAAGTTTTTCCTGTAAAATTGTTACCTTTTTCCTGTGAAATTCAAACTCATTTTTCACAACAAGCTTTTTTATATTGGCATACTATGTATATATTATTAATGTTGTAAGGAACGTATTTTTCGGATTATACGTCGCACCGGCCGAAAATGCATAATAAAGAAGGAAAAAAACATATAAGTCGCACTGGAAAAACAAGTCACATTTTTGGGGGGAAATTTATTTGATAAAATCCAACACCAAGAATAGACTTTTGAAAGGCAATTTAAAATAAATAAAGAATAGTGAACAACAGGCTGCATAAGTGTACGTTATATGAGGCATAAATAACCAACTGAGAAGGTGCCTGGTATGTTAACGTAACATATTATGGTAAGAGTCATTCAAATAGCTATAACATATAGAACATGCTATACCAGGGGTGTCAAACTCAAATACAGAGTGGGCCAAAATTTAAAATTGCACAAAGCCGCGGGCCAAGGTTGAACAAATTAACCTTTTACGTGGTAGCGTTTATTGTAGCGTCCCGGAAGAGTTAGTGCTGCAATGGGGGCTGGGTATTTGTTCTGTTCTGTTACGATGCGGATGTTCTCCCGAAATGTGTTTGTCATTCTTGTTTGGTGTGGGTTCACAGCGTGGTGCATATTTGTAACAATGTTAAAGTTGTTTATACGGCCACCCTCAAGTGTGACATGTATGGCAGTTGACCAAGTATGCGAGGCATTCACTTGTGAGTGTGTAGAAGCCGCTTATATTATGAGGCTTGGTCGGCACGCTGTTTGTATGGAGGATAAGCCGACGTGACAACAGGTTGTAGAGAATGTTAAAGGCACTGCCCCCAATATTGTTGTCCGGGTGGAAATCGGGAGATATTCGGGAGAATGGTTGCCCAGGGAGATTTTCGGGAGGGGCACTGAACTTCGGGAGTGTCCCAGGAAAATCGGGAGGGTTGGCAAGTATGAATATTAGCGGTGAATGCGGTGTTACAGCGGCACAGCCACTGTATAATACCGGCGGGCCAGCTCCCATGTTAATTTGATATTGCCTCAAGGGCCAAGTGAAATTACATGGCGGGCCAAATTTGACACCCATGTGCTATACCTTCACCAAACAATCTGTCACTCATAATCTATAAATCCCATGAAATCTTCTTCCTCGATGTCGCTTCTAAACAACTCTGCCAACTCCAAAGTTATGCGCCGCTTCCTCTTGTCGTTTTCTGCTTCATATTTCAATACGTCCAACTTGTAATCTGCAGTACATGATTTCCTTTTCGGTGCCATTTTTGTTCAGCCCTTCTCAGTTTTTATAAGTTACCGCCAACCATGACATGATCCATTTTAATAGCCACAGGCAGTAGCCTATAGCAGTTAGCATTCCATGACCCACAATGCACTTCTGCCATGACCCTCCCCCGCCGAATTCTTATTGGTTGACGTGGGTGTAAAGATTTCTGACATTTTCTTCGTCTCTTCCGCGAATGAGATAAATAATATTATTATATATTTTACGGTAATGTGTTAATAATTTCACACATATGTCGCACCCCCGGCCGGCCAAAGTATGAAAATGAAACTGCGACTTATAGTCCGAAAAATACGGTACACATCTTTATATATCTAGAAAGGGTGGTCCTAAAGAGGTAGGCTTTTTTCGCAGGTCTCAAGAAGGTAAAACATACAAGAATGTGTGTTTGTGTGTATGTGTGTGTGTGTGTATGCGAATGGACATCAAACATGCGGCGCTTGCGTAGGTCCTCTATTGTGCGGTGTGTGTGCGGAGGCCCTTTCCCTGCCAGTCATCCCGAGTGTCATTAGCAATTCATTGTGTCTGCGCTAGCTGTGCTGCGGGGGGGGGGTCAGTGTGCTCAGCTGCGAAAGACCACAGAGTGTGCGCCCGCGGCTCCTTGGTAACCACAACTTCCCCAAACGGCGCCCCGATAACATTTGTAGGAACTGCGTTTCACCCCCAAAACTCTCCACCCCCTCCCCATCTTTAGAAAAACACAGACTGGAACTATATTTGGCCCAATATCCTCTGCCTTGTCTGTCTTGTGTGGACAAGCCTATACATGTGCAAATCTGCTTGTGCGGCCCGGGCCCATTATCACAGGCTGCGCCTTGTAGCCTGATTGTCAAGTAATAGCATGTGACAAATGTCACAGGCTCCCAGGGAGGCCATTCATTACCCCATAACTCGGGCCCGTTCCGCCTCACTGGAGGGGTAAACGCCCAAAAGGCCCCCAAATGGGTAATTTGGAGGTGACTTATTATAACACGGCCATAAAGGTAATTTAAATTGTGGGCTGAAATGTTTTGAGGCGACATGATGACTTAGACTTAGACTTCCCTTTTATTGTCATTCAAATTTGAACTTTACAGCACAGATAAGAACGACATTTCGTTACATAAGCTCATGGTAGTGCAGGATAAAAAAAACATGCATACAGTGGGGCAAAAAAGTATTTAGTCAGCCAGCGATTGTGCAAGTTCTCCCACTTAAAATGGTGACAGAGGTCTGTAATTTTCATCATAGGTACACTTCAACTGTGAGAGACAGAATGTGAAAAAAAATCTAGGAATTTTAAAGAATTTATTTGTAAAATAAGTATTTGGTCAACCATTCAAAGCTCTCACTGATGGAAGGAGGTTTTGGCTCAAAATCTGACGATACATGGCCCCATTCATTCTTTCCTTCACACGGATCAATCGTCCTGTCCCCTTAGCAGAAAAACAGCCCCAAAGCATGATGTTTCCACCCCCATGCTTCACAGTAGGTATGGTGTTCTTTGGGTGCATCTCAGTATTCTTCTTCCTCCAAACACGACGAGTTGATTTTATACCAAAATGGATACATGGATGATACATCAGAGGATTGGGAGAATGTCATGTGGTCAGATGAAACCAAAAGAGAACTTTTTGGTGTAAACTCAACTCGTGGTGTTTGGAGGAAGAAGAATACTGAGTTGCATCCCAAGAACACCAGACCCACTGTGAAACATGAGGGTGGAAACATGATTTGGGGCTATTTTTCTGCTAAGGGGACAGGACGATTGATCCGTGTTAAGGAAAGAATGAATGGGGCCATGTATCGTGAGATTTTGAGCCAAAACCTCCTTCCATCAGTGAGAGCTTTGAATGGTTGACCAAATAATTATTTTCCACCATAATTTATAAATAAATTATTTAAAATTCTTACAATGTGAATTCCTGGATTTTTTTTTTTAATTCTGTCTCTCACAGTTGAAGTGTACCTATGATGAAAATTACAGACCTCCGTCATCATTTTAAGTGGGAGAAGTTGCACAATCGGTGGCTGACTAAATACTTTTTTGCCCCACTGTATATAATTAAATAAGTATATATAAATAATATATAAATATATTTAAATATACGTACCGTATTTTCAGCACTATAAGGCGCACCGGATTCTAAGGCGCATATAGCTCGGTTGGTAGAGTGGCCGTGCCAGCAACTTGAGGGTTGCAGGTTCGATTCCCGCTTCAGCCATCCTAGTCACTGCTTTGTGTCCTTGGGCAAGACACTTCACCCACCTGTTATACAAGTTATAAGTTATATAAGCCTTGCTTGTTCAATATTTAATGCAAAACTTGTTTGGGTCCCTATTAAAAGATTAATTTGTTCAACCTTGGCCCGCGGCTTTGTTCTGTTTAAAATTTTGGCCCACTCTGTATTTGAGTTTGACACCCCTGTGCTAAAGGTTCTAAGTGTTGTACGTGCATACAAATGTTTTAAATTAGATTTTCCTCTAAGGTTATATTTATCCTCTTTAGTTAGTCTTCTCCCTAGGTCCGTGTACCACTCCGTACAGCGATAATATCACCAGTACGATATTATCGGACATCTCTAGTGATCATATACTTTTTAATGAGAATTAGCCGATACTGATTGGAGGCCAATGTGTTTATTTTTGTGGTTGTAGTTTGCAGTCGTGTACAAACACTGCATTGTTTAATGTTTTGCCTTCTTAAAGGGGAACATTATCACCAGACCTATGTAAGCGTCAATATATACCTTGATGGGGCAGAAAAAAGACCATATTTTTTTTAACCGTTTTCCGAACTCTAAATGGGTGAATTTTTGCGAATTAAACGCCTTTCTGTTTATCGGTCTTTTTGCGATGACGTCAGAACGTAACGTCTCTGAGGTAATACAGCCGCCATTTTCATTTTCAACACATTACAAACGCCGGGTCTCAGCTCTGTTATTTTCCGTTTTTTCGACTATTTTTTGGAACTTTGGAGACATCATGCCTCGTTGGTGTGTTTTCGGAGGGTGTAACAACACTAACAGGGAGGGATTCAAGTTGCACCACTGGCCCGAAGATGCGAAAGTGTCTGCCGCCAGACCCCCATTGAATGTGCCAGAGTGTCTCCACATTTGACCGGCGATGGTAAGGCAGACATTGCACAGAGTTGTATGGATAACCTGTAGATGCATTTGCAACTATAAAGTAAACGAATTCACAAAGGTGAGTTTTGTTGATGTTGACTGCCAGCTAATCGATGCTAACAGACTACGCTAATCGATGCTAACATGCTATTTACCGGCGGTGCTAAAGCAGACATGGCACAGAGATGTATGGATAACCTGCAGATGCATTTGCAACTATGTTACGTTTACTTCCACCCACATTTAATGCGAAACAAACACTTACCAATCGAAGGATTTAAGTTGCTCCAGTGTCACGAGATGCGAAAGTCCTGATCGTTTGTTCCGCACATTTTACCGGCGATGCTAACGCAGCTATTCGGCCATGCTATGGCTATGAATAGCGTCAATAGCTATTCGCTCAATAGCTTCAGTTTCTTCTTCAATACTTTCATACTCCAACCATCCATTTCAATACATGCGTAATCTGTTAAATCGCTTAAGTCGCTGAAATCCGAGTCTGAATCCGAGTTAATGTCGCTATATCTTGCTGTGGTTTTCGCAATTGTTTGTTTACATTGTCAGCACTGTATGACGTCACAGGGAAACGGATAGTCGCATCGCAAATAGCAAAAATCATGCACTTTAAAGCTTTTTTTAGGGATATTCGGGGACCGGTAAAATTTTGAAAAAAATTTCAAAAAATACAACAAGCCTCTGGGAACTGATTTTTATTGTTTTTAACCGTTTTGAAATTGTAATAATGTTCCCCTTTAAGGAGCAAAGAATTACCCAATATATTCAAAAAGGATCTGTGTATAATACAGTCAGAATTTTCAATGCTATTGTTTTGTATCTCATTTTGCGGCCTCCAGGGACGATCGGCTACAACCAGAGGAACCGCATCGACACGCTGATGTACCTGCTGGCCTACCCACAGAGGCCCATGGTCAAAACCAAAACCATCGAGCTGATCGACTTCGAGAAGCTCCCCGCTGGCCAGAACGCCACCGTGGCCGTGATGAGCTACAGCGGCTACGACATTGAGGACGCCTTGGTGCTCAACAAGGCCTCCCTTGACAGAGGTGAGCCGAAGCTGCAATATTGGACAAACGTGCCGGTGTGGACAATCACACCGCTTAGATCAGGGATCCCCAAACTTTTGGACCCTGGGGGCCGCATTGGATTAAAAAAAGTTGGCCAGGAGCCAGGCTATATCTATCCATCCATCCATCCACTTGTGAAGAACATAATGTCATGGCTGTCTTGAGTTTCCAATCATTTCTACAACTCTTTATTTTTTTGTGATTGGAGCACATACTTGTTGGTCACAAAAAACAGTCATGAAGTTTGCTTTTTTTATGAATTTCTTATGGGTCTACTGAAAATGTGAGCAAATGTGCTGGGTCAAAAGTATACATACAGCACTGTTCATATTTGCTTACATATCCCTTGGCAAGTTTCACTGCATTAAGGCACTTTTGGTATCCATCCACAAGCTTCTGCTTGAATTTTTGACCACTCATCTTGACAAAATTGGGGCAGTTAAGCTAAATTTGTTGGTTTTCTGA
This sequence comes from Nerophis ophidion, assembly GCF_033978795.1. Taxonomy (NCBI): domain Eukaryota; kingdom Metazoa; phylum Chordata; class Actinopteri; order Syngnathiformes; family Syngnathidae; genus Nerophis; species Nerophis ophidion. The sequence continues at coordinate 10,749,703 of NC_084613.1, read as the reverse complement.
CATGGACTTGTTTCTTCAGCATTGTCGGACTTTGCGAAGGCCATTCTAAAACCTTCATTCTAGCCTGATTTAGGCATTCCTTTATCACTTTTGACGTGTTTTTTGGGTCGTTGTCCTGTTGGAACACCCAACCACGCCCAAGACCCAACCTCCAGGCTGATGATTTTAGGTTGTCCTGAAGAATTTGGAGGTGGTAATCCTTTTTTATTGTCCCATTTACTCTCTGTAAAGCACCAGTTCATTTGGCAGTAAAATAGGCCCAGAGCATAATATTACTACCACCACCATGCTTTACGGTTGGCATGATGTTCCTGTGATTAAAGACCTCACCTTTTCTCCTCCAAACATACTGCTGGGTATTGTGGCCAAACAGCTCATATTTTTATTCATCTGACCACAGACCTTTCCTCCGGAAGGTCTTATCTTTGTCCATGTGGTGTCTGGTGAAACAAAACTTAAGCTGTTTGGCCATAATACCCAGCAATATGTTTGGAGGAGAAAAGGTGAGGCCTTTACCATGAATTGATTTACGTGGACCCCAACTTAAACAAGTTGAAAAACTTATTCGGGTGTTACCATTTAGTGGTCAATTGTATGGAATATGAACTGCACTGTCCAATCTACTAATACAAGTTTCAATCAATCAAAAACCACCACCATGCTTGACGGTAGGAGTGGTGTTTATGGGATTAAATGCCTCACCTTTTCTCCTCCTAACATATTGCTGGGTATTGTGGCCAAACAGCTCAAATATTGTTTCATCTGACCACGGAACTTTCCTCGAGTAGTTCTTATTTTTGTCCATGTGATGTTAGATGAAGCAAAAATTGAGCTGTTTGGCCACAATACCCAGCAATATGTTTGGAGGAGAAAAGGTGAGGCCTTTAATCCCAGGAACACTACACCTACCGTCAACTATGGTGGTGGTAGTATTATGTTCTGGGCCTGTTTTGCTGCCAATGGAACTGTTTTTTTACAGAGAGTAAATGGGACAATGAAAAAGAAGGATTACCTCCAAATTCTTCAGTTAATTAAAATCCTCAGCCTGGAGGTTGGGTCTTGGGCGCAGTTGGGTGTCCGAACAGGACAATGAAAGTATTGGAAACTCAAGACAGCCATGAGATGATGTTCTTTACAAGTGTATGTCAATTTTTGACATACATGTCTCTTTGCAGATCAGACAAAACGACTCTTTTTTTATACTGGACAAAACATTTTTTTATGTCCACTGATGTTTAAAAACTCCACACTCTGAGCCTATTTTAGTTTCCCAACAATTTCGCCAAAAAAAATGGTTATTTTTTTTTAACTCGGGCGGTAGTTTGGGGACCTATGTGATAGAATATACACTCTATGGTAAGCTATCCAAATTGCTATTATTAGCTCACAACACCTAAATATACTGCACGTACGTAATGTAATCAATCTAAAGTACGTAATTAGGTCAAATATAATTTGCCAGAGCGGCTAGGAGACCCCGAGAGTAACAATTGGTAGAAAATGGATTGATGGATGGGCTAGAAAGGACATAATAAAAATAAAAAAAACTTTTTTTTTTTTTTTTTTTTTTTTACTCTGGACTAGCCGCGGGCCGGATTTTGGACGCTGGCGGGCCATATCTGGCCGTAGTTTGGGGACCCACTGCCTGAGATAATTATAACTCTGCTCTCAACAGGCTTTGGTCGTTGTCTTGTCTACAAAAACACCAAGTGCACGCTCAAGCGTTACACCAATCAAACCTTCGACAAGGTGCTGGGCCCCATGCTGGATGCTACTACAAGAATGCCCATCTGGAGGCATAACATCCTGGATTCTGACGGCATCTGCTGCCCGGGTAAGGAGTCGCATGTTACCCACCAGGCCGTGGTGCCTGCAGACTGACCCGGTAGACCCGATAGAATAGAGCAGGGGTGTCAAAGTCAAATACAGAGTGGGCCAAAATTTGAAACTGAACAAAGCCGCGGGCCAAGGGTTGAACAAATGAACTTTTTAATAGGGACCCAAACACGTTTTGCATTGAATATTGAACAAGCAAGGCTTATATAACTTTATAGTGACATGCAAAATCGAGTTTCAAATAATAATAATAATATTTAAAAAATATCAATGGCATATCAAATAAAATTTTTATAAAAATTGAGTGCCTCTTTTCTATTTGCAGCCTTCTGAGGTAAATATCAAAATAAACTTTGTCCACAGGCTAATAATACATTTGAAAATAAAATAACAATAATGAATGAATCAAGCATTCAAGGCTTGAAGTAACCAGAGAAAGTGCATGAATAAATTGTTAATTATTGCTCAATTTGCTACCCGGATTTGCTTGAACAATGAATATGGAACAAGCAAAATTTATATAACTTAATAGTGCAAAATCAACATTCAAAAAACAAACGGAAAAAAAAAAATGGTCAAATAAATGCAATTTAAATAAAACATTTAATGCCTCTTTTCTATTTGCAGCCTTCTGAGGTAAATATCAAAATACACTTTGTCCACGGGCTAGTAATAAATTTGAAAATAAAATAACAATAATGAATGAATCAAACATTCAAGGCTGGAAGTAACCAGAGAAAGTGCATGAATAAATTGTTAATTATTGCTCAGTTTGCTACACTGATTTGCTTGAACAATGAATATGGAACAAGCAAAAATTATATTATATAATAGTGCAAAATCAACATTCAAAAAACAAACGGAAAAAAAAAAAGGTCAAATAAATGCAATTTAAATACAACATTTAATTCCTCTTTTCTATTTGCAGCCTTCTGAGGTAAATATCAACATTACATTTTTCCACAGGCTAATAAATCTTAAAATAAAATAATAATGAGATGTGTGGGGTTGGTGGTGGGGGGCGGGTTGTGGTGGTAGTCAGTGCTGCAAGGGGTTCTGAGTATTTGTTCTGTTGTGTGTGGATGTTCTCCCGAAATGTGTTAGTCATCCTTGTATGGTGTGGGTTCACAGTGTGGCGCATATTTCTAACAGTGTTAAAGTTGTTTGTACGGCCACCCTCAGTGTGACCTGTATGGCTGCCGAGCAAGTATGCGAGGCATTCACTTAAGTGTGTGTACAAGTCGCATATATCATGTGACTTGGCCGGCACGCTGTTTGTATGGAGTAAAAACGGACGTGAAAACATATTGTAGACAACGCTAAAGGCAGAGCCTTTATAGTACCGGCGGGCCAGCTCAAATGTTAATTTGATATTGCCTCAAGGGCCAAAGGAAATTGTACGGGGGCCAGTTTGACACCCATGGAATAGAGGAAGACACTGGTCTTAATGTAATGCATTGCAGGTCTTTAGAATTAAAAAAAAAAAAGTGATTTGCAAGAAGATAAACATGAAGTGATTATAGTGATTTTCCCCAACTTAACTGTCTAGTGATTAGTACATAAGCATAGTTCAACTGTGTGACGTGCTGCAGGTGAGCGAGTGGAGAACAAGCAGGTGCTGATCAACAAGTCCATGCCAACTGTCACCCAGACGCCACTGGAGGGCAGCACCCAGCCAGGCCAGCCGCAGTACAGGGACGTGCCCATCTGGTGAGTGCACCATGATGCCTACAAAAACTCTACCATTTTTCTGTACTTTATTTGTCTGTGTTCATGTGGTAAGAAATATTCATTTGTTTAGTAATACAATCAAAAAAAAAAAAAAAAACATTTAACAGCAGACTGATAATAATTGTGATGTCAAGTTGTTATATCTGTATGTTACATCATAGATATATCATTTACATACATATGTATATGTATGTATGTATATACAAACCCCATTTCCATGAGTTGGGAAATTGTGTTAAATGTAAATATAAACAGAATACAATGATTTGCAAATCCTTTTCAACCCATATTCAATTGAATGCACTACAAAGACAAGATATTTGATGTTCATACTCATAAACTTTTTTCTTTTTTTTTTCAAATAATAATTAACTTACAATTTTATGGCTGCAACATGTGCCAAAGTAGTTGGGAGATGGCATGTTCACCACTGTGTTACATGGCCTTGCCTTTTGACAACACTCAGTAAACGTTTGGGAACTGAGGAGACACATTTTTCAAGCTTTTTAGGTGGAATTCTTTCCCATTCTTGCTTGATGTACAGCTTAAGTTGTTCAACAGTCCGGGGTCTCCGTTGTGGTATTTTACGCTTCATAATGTGCCACACATTTTCAATGGGAGACAAGTCTGGACTACAGGCAGGCCAGTCTAGTACCCGCACTCTTTTTACTACGAAGCCACGCTGTTGTAACACGTGGCTTGGCATTGTCTAGCTGAAATAAGCAGGGGCGTCCAAGATAACGTTGCTTGGATTGCAACATGTGTTGCTCCAAAACCTGTATGTACCTTTCAGCATTAATGTTGCCTGCACAGATGTGTAAGTCACCCATGCCTTGGGCACTAATACACCCCCATACCATCACAGATGCTGGCTTTTCAACTTCGCGCCTATAACAGTCCGGATGGTTCTTTTCCTCTTTGGTCCGTAGCACACGACGTCCACGGTTTCCCAAAAAAATTTGAAATATGGACTTGTCAGACCACAGAACACTTTTCCACTTTGCATCTGTCCGTCTTAGATGTGCTCGGGCCCAACGAAGCCGGCGGCATTACTGGGTGTTGTTGATAAATGACTTTCGCATTGCATAGTAGAGTTTTAACTTGCACTTGCAGATGTAGTGACAAACTGTAGTTACTGACATTGGTTTTCTGAAGTGTTCCTGAACCCGTGTGGTGATATCCTTTACACACTGATGTCGCTTTTTGATGCAGTACCGTCGAAGGGCTCGAATGTCATGGGCATTCAATGTTGGTTTTCAGCCTTGTTGCTTACGTGCAGTGATTTCTCCAGATTTTCTACACATTTTGATGATATCACGTATCGTAGATGGTGAAATCCCTAAATTCCTTGCAATAGATGGTTGAGAAATGTTGTTCTTAAACAATTTGCTAGCGCATTTGTTCGCAAAGTGGTGACCCTCGCCCCATCCTTGTTTGTGACTGACTGAGCATTTCATGGAAGCTGCTTTTATACCCAATCATGGACCATATTTTCCAAATTAGCCTGTTCACCTGTGGGATGTTCCAAATAAGTGTTTGATGAGCATTCCTCAACTTTCTCAGTCTTTTTTGCCAGCTTTTTTCGAAACATGAGCTAATATTTGCAAAAATTAACAAAGTTTACCAGTTCGAATGTTAAGTATCTTGTCTTTGCAGTCTATTCAGTTGAATATAAGTTGAAAAGGATTTGAAAATCATTGTATTGTTTTTGTTTACCATTTACACAACGTGCCAACTCCACTGTTTTTTGTATTATTCCGTACTCATAAACAAGACTTATCACAGTTCCAACAATGAAAAGTCACTGTTCCGAAAGGGCACCTGGTAAATAAAGCAACACCTTGCCCTCTCCCTCCGCAGCTACAAGGGTTCAACGGACTCGTACATCGAGAAGGTCATGATCTCATCCAACGCCGAAGACGCCTTCCTCATCAAGATCCTGCTGCGGCAGACCAGGAGACCCGAGATCGGGGACAAGTTCAGCAGTCGGCACGGCCAGAAAGGTGAGGCCGTGTTGAGTCATCCTCCCGAGGTGAACCCTGTTGCACCAGACAACAGGTTATTGAGTCCCTTAGCCGCCTCCCTCCCTTCCACCTCATCTTTCAAGAGCTCTTTTCAATTAATTGGCTCTTTGTCCCGTGCCAGACTATGCAAATTTATTACACCCCAGCAGTAATCTGCTGGGTGAAGGAAAAAAAAAAAAAAAGTGTTTACAACCTCCATTGTTAGCCGACATGTCCCCTATAGAGGGCCGCTATGATGTTTTAATCAAAAAGCTAACTGGCGCCGTGCATAATTTACTTCCTTCATTAAAGGCGCTGGACTCGGGGCGGTCAGCTCGGGACGGGACAATGTCTTTTGTCTCACGTCGTGACGGAGGGAGCGCGGGAGGGTCGCCGGGGGGTTAGTGTCAGAAGGGAGCTGGTCAGTTGACGGCCAGAAACTCGACGTGGCTTTTTTCCAGTTCGTTCACGGCAAGAAACTACACTGCAAAACGTCAGTGTTCGAAAACAAGAAAAAAATAAAAATTAAGGGTATTTTACTTGAACTAAGCAAAATTATTTGCCAATAGAACAAGAACATTTGACTTTCCAAAACAAGTCAAATTAGCTAACTTCAATGAATCCAAAAATACCTTGAAATAAGTATATTCTCACTAATAACAAATGCACTTTTCTTGGTAGAACATTTTTTTTTACCTTTTTGCTCAATATGTTGAAAAATACTAAATGAAATAAATGCTAGTGCCATTATCTTGACATGATATGCGCTCTGCATTACTTTTCTTGCATTTTCCCATCGATAACATGACGTCATCGCACTAAGTGCGTGCTCTTTCAGTCAATTATATATATATATATGTATATATATATATATATATATATATATATGTATGTATGTATGTATGTATATACCGCATTTCTCGGAGTATAAGTCGCACCCGCCGGAAATGCGTAATAAAGAAAGGAAAAAACATAAGTCGCATTTTTGGGGGAAATGTATTTAATAAAACCCAACACTAAGAATAGACATTTGAAAGGCAATTTAAAATAAATAAAGAATAGTGAACAACAGGCTGAATAAGTGTACGTTATATGAGGCATAAATAACCAACTGAGAAGGTGCCTGGTATGTTAACGTAACATATTATGGTAAGAGTCATTCAAATAACTATAACATATAGAACATGCTATACCTTTACCAAACAATCTGTCACTCCTAATCGATAAATCCCATGAAATCTTATACGTCTAGTCTCTTACGTGAATGAGCTAAATAATATTATTTGATATTTTACGGTAAAGACTCCCTGAGCTTTCAGATGTGAGCAACGTCAGACTAAATAACAAGGTACCGTATTTTGCGGAGTATAAGTCGCACTGGAGTATAAGTCGCATTTTTGGGAGAAATGTATTTAATAAAACCCAACACTAAGAATAGACATTTGAAAGGCAATTTAAAATAAATAAAGAATAGTGAACAACAGGCTGAATAAGTGTACGTTATATGAGGCATAAATAAACAACTGAGAAGGTGCCTGGTATGTTAACGTAACATATTATGGTAAGAGTCATTCAAATAACTCTAACATATAGAACATGCTATACCTTTACCAAACAATCTGTCACTCCAAATCGATAAATCCCATGAAATCTTATACGTCTAGTCTCTTACGTGAATGAGCTAAATAATATTATTTGATATTTTACGGTAAAGACTCCCTGAGCTTTCAGATGTGAGCAACGTCAGACTAAATAACAAGGTACCGTATTTTGCGGAGTATAAGTCGCACTGGAGTATAAGTCGCATTTTTGGGGGACATTTATTTGATAAAATCCAACACCAAGAATAGACATTTGAAAGACAATTTAAGTTAAATAAAGAATAGTGAACAACAGGCTGAATAAGTGTACGTTATATGACACATAAATAACCAACTGACATTATTATGGTAAGAGTCATTCAAATAACTATAACATATAGAACATGCTATACCTTTACCAAACTATCTGTCACTCCTAATCGATAAATCCCATGAAATCTTCTTCCTCGATGTTGCTTCTAAACAACTCTGCCAACTCCAAAGGTATGCGCCGCTTCCTCTTGTCGTTTTCTGCTGTACATTTCACTACGTCCAGCTTGTAATCCGCAGTACATGATTTCCTTTTCGGTGCCATTTTTGTTCAGCCCTTCTCAGTTTTTATAAGTTACCGCCAACGTTGAAATGATCCATTTTAATAGCTAAGGCAGTAGCATATAGCAGTTAGCATTCCATGACCCACAATGCACTTCGGCCATGACACTCCCCCGCCAAATTCTTATTGGTTGACGTGTTTGTGACGATTGCTGACATTTTCTTCGTCTCTTCCGCGAATGAGATAAATAATATTTAATATTTTACGGTAATGTGTTAATAATTTCACACACAAGTCGCTTCTGAGTATAAGTCGCGCCCCCGGCCAAACTATGAAGAAAACTGTGACTTATAGTCCGGAAAAAAAAATACAATATATATACATATACATATATATATTTACAGCCCAGCTCCCGACCAAATTTAATTTTATTGTAATTTTGAAGAATTTATCTGACTGTGCGTGAACTATTTCTGTCCAAAATAGTTTGAGATGTCACATCTTAAATGTTGAAATATTAACTGTCAGTTTACTGTATGGTGCCAACTGTACTACAATATGAGTACGTATGTTCTATTGTTTAATTGAAAATAAAACACCAAAGTCCATTTGGCTGTCATCTGTTTTAATTACGAGACACAACTATGTCAAAGTCATGATTTTTTTATTCCATGCTTGAAATAAGAAATTATTACTTTGAAAAAGCAGTTTTAAACATGAGTGTTGACGACACAGCTTTGCAACAGTTAATATTTTAGTTTCAAGCATGTTTTACTCATTATAGGTCATCAAATCTCAGCAACAAGCTGTAATATTTTACTGAGATCATTTAGATTAGATTAGATTAGATGAGATTAGATAGTACTTTATTTATTCCGTCAGGAGAGTTCCTTCAGGAAAATTACAATTTTCAGCACAATCCCATTCAAGATCAGACAAACATTAAAGGGAGACAGAACAGGATCGCTGACGGGTCTGCCGGCTTCCAGCGCCCCTTACAAAAAAAGATGAGATACAGGTAAACAAGGGGGGGAGAAAAAATAGAATATTTAAAATAAAATAAAAATAAAAAACAAAAACAAACATTTAGGATACTTAAAACAAGTAAAAGACTCCAACATTAGATATGCTTATTGAGAAGAATCATATTAAATGACAGAAAATTTGCAAACATCACCCTTATTTGAGATATTGAATCTTAGATTTCAGTTTTTGCAGTGTATGGATTTGTTGTGGCATATTTATAATTCCTGCATGAAAATCGATAACTTTTTTTTTTTTTTTTTTTTTTTTTAAGTCAAATCCTCAACTTTGGCTGTTTTAATTAGAAAGTGAAGGCAAGCTTCTCATGACTGGTCCCATAAGTCCTGGTCAGCAGAGCAGAATAAGTTAATTATTTACCGCTCACACACAGCTGTAGGTTGTGTGTGTGTGTGTGTGTGTGTGTGTGTGTGTGTGTGTGTGTGTGTGTGTGTGTGTGTGTGTGTGTGTGTGTGTGTGTGTGGAGCTAGGAAGAAGGGAGGACTTGGGGTTGGGGGGGTCGTCCATTGTCCAAACCGCCAGCATGGAGCTGTAAAAGCTGTGATGGAGGGCGCTGGACCCTCGCTGTTGTCTTGCCTTTCTCTGCTGATTTCATGCCTCTTTTATCATCCACTTTCACACAAAACAAACAACACCACGCTCGTCTGCCATGGGAACCGCCGCCCAGTCCCGGTCTTTGCGCGGCTCCCTCACTATTTTACCCCACTTTTCTAGGTTTGACTTCCACTCTTCAACCCACCACCACCTCACTGGCTCCTACCCTGCTTTCTTTCTTCCTTTCAGCCTCCAGCTTCCTTCATTTTCCGCTCAAACGTCGTCGTCGACACGCTGTCCGACATTAGCAGTCAGCGGCACGCACCAGGCAAGCTAAAATTTAAAGAAAAAAAAGGGAAGGGATGATTTTTTTTCACCCCACGTGTAAAGGTTTCAATCGCTCCTCTCCAAAAGATGCCTCCGACAACTCCATGCGTAATACCGCTCTGTACTCGCATTTCTCAGCTTCCTGCTCGCCTTCTCCTTTCTCGATTACTTTTTTCTTTTTATTTGCAAATGAGCCTACAATCTGTTTGCCCCCGGCCATGCAAGAGTGCCGCGTTCCCCTGCGCAAACATTTGCCCTCGCACTTAAACTCTTAGCAACCGGGCTTGACGACTCGCAAAGCGGGATCCTGTCGGTCCACATGAGCGTGGAATGTCCAGCCAGCAGTTTACTGCTAATGTGTTTGTCTTAGCACTCTGTTTCCACCAGCAGGTGTCATGTGTTCTTGGTAGAGATGTCCGATAATGGCTTTTTTGCCGATATTGTCCAACTCTTAATTACCAATACCGAAATATACAGCCGTGGCATGAACACATTATTATGCCTCATTTTGTTGTGATGCCCCGCTGGATGCATTAAACCAGTGGTTCTCAACCTTTTTTCAGTGATGTACCCCCTGTGAACATTTTTTTTAATTCAAGTACCCCCTAATCAGAGCAAAGCATTTTTGGTTGAAAAAAAAGAGATAAAGAAGTAAAATACAGCACTATGTCATCAGTTTCTGATTTATTAAATTGTATAACAGTGCAAAATATTGCTCATTTGTAGTGGTCTTTCTTGAACAATTTGGAAAAAAATATATACAAATAACTAAAAACTTGTTAAATAAAGATTTCTACTCATATAAGTAATCATCAACTTAAAGTGCCCTCTTTGGGGATTGTAATAGAGATCCATCTGGATTCATCAACTTAATTCTAAACATTTCTTCACAAAACAAGAAATCTTTAACATCAATATTTATGGGACATGTCCACAAAAAATCTGGCTGTCAACACTGAATATTGCATTGTTTAGGGGTGTAGCGGTACACAAAAATTTCGGTGTCGGTACGTACCTCGGTTTAGAGGTCACGGTTCGGTTAATTTTCGGTACAGTAAGAAAACAACCAAATATAAATTTTGGGGTTATTTATTTACCAAATTTGTAAACAATGGCATAACATAGATATACACACAGGGTCCATTGCCAGGGTTAATACATATACAACATATAAAATAAAAACTAAATAAGTTAAGGCTCAGAATGGTTTCTTAACAAAACGTTTCTACATATAAAGTGCTTTTTTTGATTGATTGATTGAGACTTTTATTAGGAGATTGCACAGTACAGTACATATTACGTACAATTGACCACTAAATGGTAACACCCCAATACGTTTTTCAACTTGTTTAAGTCGGGGTCCACGTTCATCAACACCGCCCGCCGTTTTTTGTAGACATGTTCCATAAATATTGATGTTAAAGATTTCTTTTTTTGTGAAGAAATGTTTAGAATGAAGTTCATGAATCCAGATGGATCTCTATTACAATCCCCAAAGAGGGGCACTTGAAGTTGACGATTACTTATATTTGTAGAAATCTTTATTAGGGTCCGCAGGCCCATTGCAAAAGGACTCCACAGGTGTTGGGTTTTATCAAATACATTTCCCCCCAATTTTTGCCTCTTTGAGCTGTAATTTGACCCCCTTAAAATGCTTCAAAGTGCAAGTTAAAGCTCTACTATGCAAAGCGAAAGCCATTTATCAACAACATCCAGAAACGCTGATCTGTAATTTGACCCCCTTAACATGCTTCAAAACTCACCAAATTTTACACACACATCAGGACTGGTGAAAATTGCCATCTAATAAAAAACCAAACCCCAAAAGTCAAAATTGCACTCCAGCGCCCCCTAGGAAAAAACCACGACAAAACTGCGTGTAACTTCTGTTAGGAATGTCGTAGAGACATGAAACAAAGACCTCTATGTAGGTCTGACTTAGACCAGAGAGCCAAAGGCGAACCCGACCAACGCTGCTTGCAGCTTTAATTTATAATTGAATCACTTGTTTATTTTTCAACAAGTTTTTAGTTATTTGTATATCCAATCCAATCCAATCTTTCTTTCCAAATAGTTCAAGAAAGACCACTACAAATGAGCAATATTTTGCAGTTATACAATTTAAAAAAACAGAAACTTATGACATAGTGCTGTATTTTACTTCTTTATCTCTTTTTTTCAACCAAAAATTATTTGCTCTGATTAGGGGGTACTTGAATTAAAAAAAATGTACATCACTGAAAAAAGGTTGAGAACCACTGTGTTATGAGACTAGCGTGTGTGTGGCCATTTATTATGTGACGCATGTGACGTCAGTCAGTGTGTGAGCGAGCGATGTGAGGAACCTTAGCGCGAGTTCGGCTGGTGTTTTGTTAGATTGGCTGTGTGCAAGACTTCAATAAAGCCACAATTTGCAACTAATGGACTTTTCATTTACCCTGGAGTCCGGAGCTGTGGAGACCCACAGCGGGTAGAGTGAAGGGTGTTGCGCGCAAGGGAGACACTATGGGAGCCGGAAGCAGGAAAGGCGCAAGACATGTTTGACGTGTTGTCAGAAGCAGCTGCTGAACAATCCTCCGTCCTCCATTGTTGTATCGCGCAGCCAAAGTGTTCCCAAACGGGAGATCTTAACGAGGCAGGAGGGTCTTCCAGCTCTGGTTTTAACATCTTGTCCTAGCCTGGTCGCTGCTAGCATGTACTTGTTGGGTACACCTCCGAACCGAACCGAAACCCCCGTACCGAAACGGTTCGATACAAATACACGTACCGTTACACCCCTGGCATTGTTGCATTTCTTTTCACAGTTTATGAACTTACATTCAAGTATTATTCAATAAATATATTTATAAATGATTTTTGAACCGTTGCTGTTTTTAGAATATTTTTAAAAAAAATCTCACGTACCCATTGGTATACCTTTAAGTACCCCCAGGGTACCCCACTGCATTAAACAAATGTAACAAGGTTTTCCAAAATAAATTAACTCATGTTATGGGGAAAAAAATGCCAACATGGCACTATTTATTATTGAAGTCACAAAGTGCATTACGGTATTTTTCGGAGTATAAGACGCACCTGCCGAAAATGGATAATAAAGAAGGGAAAAAAACATATAAGTCGCACTAGAGTATTAGTCGCATTTTTGGGGGAAATGTATTTGATAAAACCCAACACCAGGAATAGACATTTGAAAGGCAATTTAAAATAAATAAAGAATAGTGAACAACAGGCTGAATAAGTGTACGTTATATGACGCATAAATAACCAACTGAGAAGGTGTCTGGTATGTTAACTTAACATATTATTGTAAGAGTCATTCAAATAACTATAAAATATAGAACATGCTATACCTTTACCAAATGATCTGTCATTCCTAATCGATAAATCCCATGAAATCTTATACGTCTGGTCTCTTACGTGAATGAGCTAAATAATATTATTTGATATTTTACGGTAATGTGTTAATAATTTCACACATAAGTCGCTCCCGAGTATAAGTCGCACCCCTGGCCAAACTATGAAAAAAAACTGCGACTTATAGTCCGAAAAATACGGTATTTTTTTTTTACATGCCTCACAACAGCAGCTTGGAATTTAGGATATGCTCTCCCTGAGAGAGCATGAGGAGGTTAAGGTGGGCAGGGTTGAGGGGGGTTTGTAGGGAGTAGCGGGGGCTGTATATTGTAGCGTCCCGGAAGATTTAGTGCCGCAAGGAGTTCTGGGTATTTGTTCCGTTGCGTTACAGTGCGGATGTTCTCCCGAAATGTGTTTGTCATTCTTGTTTGGTGTGGGTTCACAGTGTGGCGCATATTTGTAACATTGTTAAATTTTTTTATACGGCCACCCTCAGCGTGACCTGTATGGCTGTTGACCAAGTATGCGTATGAGTATAAGTCGCACCCCCCGGCCAAACTATGAAAAAAAACTGCGACTTATAGTCCGAAAAATACGGTATTTTTTTTTAACATGCCTCACAACAGCAGCTTGGAATTTAGGACCTGCTCTCCCTGAGAGAGCATGAGGAGGTTAAGGTGGGCAGGGTTGAGGGGGGTTTGTAGGGAGTAGCGGGGGCTGTATATTGTAGCGTCCCGGAAGATTTAGTGCCGCAAGGAGTTCTGGTTATTTGTTCCGTTGTGTTACAGTGCGGATGTTCTCCCGAAATGTGTTTGTCATTCTTGTTTGGTGTGGGTTCACAGTGTGGCGCATATTTGTAACAGTGTTAAAGTTTTTTATACGGCCACCCTCAGCGTGACCTGTATGGCTGTTGACCAAGTATGCCTTGCATTCACTTGCGTATTTGGGCCAGCACGCGAAGTCAGTGCCTCTAAGGTTTATTGGCGCTCTCTACTTCTCCCTCTGTCCGTGTACCACTCCGTACAGCCGCGTTTTAAAAAGTCAGAAATTTGACTTTTCAAAACCGATACCGATTATTTCCGATATTACATTTTAAAGTATTTATCGGCCGATGATATCGGCAGCCCCGATATTATCAGACATCTCTAATAATTAATAATTTGACCCGGCAAAAATAAACAAAACAAAACACCGGCGGAAAGCGATAATCGATTAAAAAAAAAAACTGCACACCGGGAAATCCAAGTCCAGAAGATGCGTGGACTTCTGGAAATTCGCATCCTTTCCAATTTTAATGCGTAAAAAGACACAAAAAGTGTATTAATGCCAACACAGCTATTAGCTTATTTTTGACACTTTAAATGGGTCATTATCAATCAAAGTTTATTTATATAGCCCTAAATCACGAGTGTCTCAAAGGGCTGCTCAAGCCACAACGACATCCTTGGCACAGATCCCCCATCGAGGCAAGGAAAAAGTCAACCCAATGGGCTACAATGAGAAACCTTGGAGGGGACCACAGATGTGGGGACCCCCCTGGGAGACCGGTGCAATGGACGTCGAGTGGATCTAGTTAATAGTGTGAGAGTCCAGTCCATAGTGGATCTAACATAATATTGTGAGAGTCCAGTCCAGAGTGGATCTAACATAATATTGTGAGATTCCAGTCCATAGTGGATCTAGCATAATAGTGTGAGAGTCCAGTCCATAGTGGATATAACAATATTGTAAGAGTCCAGTCCATAGTGGATCTAACATAATATTGTGAGAGTCCAGTCCACAGTTGATCTAAAATAATAGTGAGAGTCCAGTCCATAGTGGATCCAATATAATAGTATGTGTGTCCAATCCATAGTGGATCTAAAATAATAGTGAGAGTCCAGTCCATAGTGGATCTACCATAATATTGTGAGAGTCCAGTCCATAGTGGATTACCATAATATTGTGAGAGTCCAGTCCATAGTGGATCTACCATAATATTGTGAGAGTCCAGTCCATAGTGGATTACCATAATATTGTGAGAGTCCAGTCCATAGTGGATCTACCATAATAGTGTGAGAGTCCAGTCCATAGTTGATTCAGCATAATATAGTCAGAGTCCAGTCCATAGTGGATCTAGCATAATAGTGAGAGCCCAGTCCATAGTGGATCTAACATAATAGTGTGAGAGTCCGGTTCTTAGTGGATCTATCATAATATTGTCAGAGTCCAGTCCATAGTTGATCCAGCATAATATAGTCAGAGTCCAGTCCATTTTGGATCTAGCATAATAGTGAGAGCCCAGTCCATAGTGGATCTAGCATAATATTGTGAGAATCCAGTCCATAGTGGATCTAGCATAATATTGTGAGAATCCAGTCCATAGTGCGGCCAGCCTTTTTCCTTCTTTTTTTTTTTTTTTTTTTTTTAAAGTTAAACGCTCTCTGCAGTCCTGAGACTCTCTGGCAAGCTGTTCCAAAGCTGGCAGCCAAAGTGGCTAAATGCTGCCTCACCGTGGGTTCTTTGTTCTGGTATTCGGTAAAGCTAAAAGGCCAGTGCCAGAGGACCTCAGGATCCTCAGGGGTTGATACGGTAAAACCAGAATCCACCTTGAAGCGGGCCGGGAGCCAATATAGCGACTTTAAAACTGGTGTAATGTGCTCCATTCAACCAAACTGTAGTAACGCGCCACTTCACATCCGCGTACAGTCATTAAATCGATTACTCATTACCCCAAACAAACACACTCTAACACCGTTATTACCAACGCTGGTTGTGGTCCAGTTGTGTTGACCTCTATGTGTGTGTTTCAGGTGTTTGCGGCCTGATTGTCCCGCAGGAAGACATGCCTTTCTGCGACACGGGCATCTGTCCTGATATCATCATGAACCCACATGGATACCCCTCCAGAATGACGGTACCATGTTTCTCCAACCTTACTATCCGTCACATTATTAGCAGGGCTGTCAGATTTAGCTCATTCAATTAATCGCCAAAACAAATTGCATTAATTAATTAAGCATTTTCCTCTACGTTGTGTGTTTTTTATGTAATACGACCGACACCATGGGTTTCTCCACTGCACTTTACTGATAACACAGAATACAATCGTCATCAAAACTTTGTGCCATCGTCGAGCCCCTCTCCCGTTAATCGTAGACAAAAAGGGAAGCATAGTTACATGCACAGTAAAAGAAAAACATACCTGATAACACAGAATACAATCGTCATCAAATACTTTGTGCCATCGTCGAGCCCCTACACAAATATATAATAATGAACAAGAAATGAATTAAAGTTCTTAACAAGACATTTTCTGTCGTCGCATGAACGCCTACCTATCACGACATTCCAAGATGGCGCTGCTGTAGTGGCTGCTGTAGGCAGAGCTCTGTGCTCTTGTGTCATCCTTTTGTGTTTCCCTCTTGTTTTCATGTGGTATTATATTTTTTTGCATTTTGGTCCGGGACCCTTTGGGACTATGTGACAAGGGGTGCCAATTTCGTGACCTCTGTGGTGCTTTTTTTGTGGACTTCTGGATCTGCCTCCCGGGAGCCTTTTGGCCATGGAGACCAGCTGCAGGGTCTCTGCTACACCAGAGTCTGTTTGGATGTACTGGAGGAGATGCGGATGAGGGGACAGGACTGTGGAGCTAGCTAGCGATCCTGTTCTGTCTCCCTGTAATGTTTGTCTGATCTTGAATGGGATTGTGCTGAAAATTGTAATTTTCCTGAAGGAACTCTCCTGACGGAATAAAAAAAGTACTATCTATCCATCTATCTATCTATCTATCTATCTACCTCTCCCGTTATCGTAGACAAAAAGGGAAGTTGGAGGGCGTGTCTAACGCATATAAAAAGACAGGTGTCACAGTAATTATTGCAGTAGGAGGGACAACGAGACAATGGTTCCACATTGAACAAACATCAAACAATATTCAGGTATTTACATGTAACTTACATATTTTGTGTAATTATAACGATAATAAAACATTAGAAAATAAATGATTTACAAGACGTAATTGACCCTGTTACACTTGTATAAACTCAGATTAATCAAGCAACTTCTTTGGAGTGCTCCTGTACCCTCATCGGGGATGGCGGTAAAGGTTATACGGTCAGTGATCAGGAGCCCAAAATATTATTAAGCTCTGTGAATTTTCCAGCCAAAAAATTGGTGTATCTTCAGATCCAGAAAACCACGTAGGCATGAAAACATTCAAGAGCACGCACTAATCCAAACACATCCCATTAGGCTTGTCCCGATACCAGGGGTAGGGAACCTATGGCTCTTTTGATGACTGCATCTGGCTCTCAGATAAATCTTAGCTGACATTGCTTAACACGATAAGTAATGAATAATTCCGCTGGTAGTCAGTGTCAAAAATAACGTTCAAAATATAAAACATTCTCATGCATTTTCATCCATCCATCCGGTTTCTACCGCACCTGTTCAAGAAGTCGCATTAATGGTAAGAAGTAATTTATTTATTGTCGGTTAGCCTCAGGATAACAATGTTATTAAAAAGAATAAGAGACTTATTATACTCTAAAAATGTTGGTCTTTCTTAAAAATGCACACATATACTGTATAGTTGTCCATCCATCCATCCATTTTTTACCGCTTATTCCCTTTTGGGTTGGCGGGGGGCGCTGGCGCCTATCTCAGCTACAATCGGGCGGAAGGCGGTGTACACCCTGGACAAGTGAATGTGAGTGTGAATGTTGTCTGTCTATCTGTGTTGGCCCTGCGATGAGGTGGCGACTTCTCCAGGGTGTACCCCGCCTTCCGCCCGATTGTAGCTGAGATAGGCACCAGCGCCCCCCGCAACCCCTAAAGGGAATAAGCGGTAGGAAATGGATGGATAAACACATTGAGCTTTTCTTGTTGCACTCAAAGAAGAATTTACAATATTCCTTTTAACATATAATTTGATTAGAATGTAGTAAAAAAAAGCTTTAACAACATAGTATTAAATTATTTATGATTTTTGGTTGTCAATCCTGGTCTGTGCTTTAAGAAAAATAGAATTATTAGTAAGTAGTAAAAACAAAACTATAGATAAATGTAGCGTATTTTTCGGATTATAAGTCGCTCTGGAGTATAAGTCGCACCTGCCGAAAATGCATAATAAAGAAGGAAAAAAAACATATATACGTCGCACTGGAGTATAAGTCGCATTTTGGGGGGAAATTTATTTGATAAAATCCAACACCAAGAATAGACATTTGAAAGGCAATTTAAAATAAATAAAGAATAGTGAACAACAGGCTGAATAAGTGTACGTTATAAGAGGCATAAAAAACCAACTGAGAAGGTGCCTGGTATGTTAACCTAACATATTATGGTAAGAGTCATTCAAATAACTATAACATATAGAACATGCTATACCTTTACCAAACTATCTGTCACTCCTAATCGATAAATCCCATGAAATCTTCTTCCTCGATGTCTCTTCTAAACAACTTTGCCAACTCAGGAGCGACTTATGTGTGAAATTATTAACACATTACTGTAAAATATCAAATAATATTATTTAGCTCATTCACATAAGAGACTAGACGTATAAGATTTCATGGGATTTAGCGAGTAGGAGTGACAGATTGTTTGGTAAAGGTATAGCATGTTCTATATCAAGGGTCACCAACGCGGTGCCCGCGGGCACCAGGTCACCCGTAAGGACCAGATGAGTCGCCCGCTGGACTGTTCTAAAAATAGCTCAAATAGCAGCACTTACCAGTGAGCTGCCTCTATTTTTTAAATGTTATTTATTTACTAGCAAGCTGGTCTCGCTTTGCTCGACATTTTTAATTCTAAGAGAGACAAAACTCAAATAGAATTTGAAAATCCAAGAAAATATTTTAAAGATTTGGCCCTCACTTGTTTAAATAAAGTCATTTATTTTTTTTTACTTATCTTCTTATAACTTTCAGAAAGACAATTCTAGAGAAAAATACACCCTTAAAAATGATTTTAGGATTTTTAAACACATATACCTTTTTACCTTTTAAATTCTTTCCTCTTCTTTTCTGACAATTTAAATCAATGTTCTAGTATTTTTTTTTATTATTGTAAAGAATAATAAATACATTTTAGTTTAAATTCTTCATTTTAGCTTCTGTTTTTTTCGACAAAAAATATTTGTAAAATATTTCTTCAAACTTATTTGGATTAAAATTTAAAAAAAATTATTCTGGCAAATCTAGAAAAATCTGTAGAATCAAATTTAAATCTTATTTCAAAGTCTTTTGAATTTCTTTAAAAAAAAAATTGTTCTGGAAAATCAGGAAGAAATAATGATTTGGCTTTGTTAGAAATATAGCTTGGTCCAATTTGTTATATATTCTAACAAAGTGCAGATTGGAATTTAACCTATTTAAAACATGTCATCAACATTCTAAAATTGATCTTAATCAGGAAAAATTACTAATGATGTTCCATTAAAAAAAAAATGTTTTTAAAGATTCGAATTAGCTAGTTTTTTCTTCTTTTTTTCGGTTGAATTTTGAATTTTAAAGAGTCCAAATTGAAGATAAACTATGTTTCAAAATTTAATTTGAATTTTTTTCGTGTTTTCTCCTGTTTTAACCGTTCAATTTAGTGTTTTTTTTTCATAATTTATTCTCTACAGAAAAACTTCCGTAAAAGGAAAACAAAT
Organism: Nerophis ophidion; assembly: GCF_033978795.1. NCBI lineage: Eukaryota > Metazoa > Chordata > Actinopteri > Syngnathiformes > Syngnathidae > Nerophis > Nerophis ophidion. The sequence goes on along the minus strand of NC_084613.1, from coordinate 10,730,107 downwards.
GTACAACGGAATGACAGACAGAAAAACAAAATTTTTTAGATATATAGATTTATTTATTAAAGGTAAATTGAGCAAATTGGCTATTTCTGGCAATTTATTGAAGTGTGTATCAAACTGGTAGCCCTTCCCCATTAGTCAGTACCCAAGAAGTAGCTCTTGGTTTCAAAAAGGTTGGTGACCCCTGTTCTATATGTTATAGTTATTTGAATGACTCTTACCATAATATGTTACGTTAACATACCAGGCACCTTCTCAGTTGGTTATTTATGCCTCATATAACGTACACTTATTCAGCCTGTTGTTCACTATTCTTTATTTATTTTAAATTGCCTTTCAAATGTCTTTTCTTGGTGTTGGGTTTTATCAAATAAATTTCCCCAAAAAATACGACTTATATATGGTTTTTTTCCCCGTCTTTACATGCATTTTCGGCAGGTGCGACTTATACTCCGAAAAATACGGTATATAATGAACAAAAACACATAAAAACCATAAGGAAAAAATCAACTTCTACTACACAGATTTCACTTAAAGGGGAACATTATCACCAAACCTATGCAAGCGTCAATATATACCTTGATGTTGCAGAAAAAAGACCATGTATTTTTTAACCGATTTCCGAACTCTAAATGGGTGAATTTTGGCAAATTAAACGCCTTTCTGTTCATCGATCTTTTAGCGATGACGTCAGAGCGTGGCGTCACCGAGGTAACACACCCGCCATTTTCATTTTCTACACATTACAAACACCGGGTCTCAGCTCTGTTATTTTCAGTTTTTTCGACAATTTTTTGGAACCTTGGAGACATCATGCCTCGTCGGTGTGTTGTCGGAGGGTGTAACAACACTAACAGGGAGGGATTCAAGTTGCACCACTGGCAAGAAATCTGCTGCCAGACCCCCATTGAATTTGCCAGAGTGTCTTCACATTTGACTGGCAATGCTAAGGCTGACATGGCACAGAGATGTATGGATAACCTGCAGATGCATTTGCAACGATTAAGTCAACAAAATCACAAAGGTGAGTTTTGTTGATGTTGTTGACTTATGTGCTAATCAGACATATTTGGTCACGGCATGACTGCCAGCTAATCTATGCTAACATGCTACGCTAATCGATGCTAAGATGCTATTTACGCTAGCTGTATGTACATTTGAAACTAGATACCCACATTTAATGCGAAACAAACACTTACCAATCGACGGATTTAAATTGCTCCAGTGTCACAAGATGCGAAAGTCCTGATCGTTTGGTCCACACATTTTACCGGCGATGCTAATAAGGCAGCCATGCTATGGGCCACTTCATTAGGTACACCCATGCTATGGCCGAATAGCGTCAATAGCTATTCGCTCAAGAGCTTCAATTTCTTCTTCAATTTCATTTTTGCTATCTGCCTCCATACTCCGACCATCTTTTTCAATACATGCGTAATCTGTTGAATCGCTTAAGCCGCTGAAATCCGAGTCTGAATCCGAGCTAATGTCGCTATATCTTGCTGTGGTAACCGCCATGTTGTTTGTATTGGCAGCACTGTATGACGTCACAGGGAAATGGACTGTCTCATCGCAAATAGGGAAAATCAAGAACTTTAAAGCTTTTTTTAGGGATATTCCAGGAGGTGTGACATTTTGAAAAAAACTTCGAAAAATAAAACAAGCCACTGGGAACTGATTTTTATTGTTTTTAACCCTTTTGAAATTGTGATAATGTTCCCCTTTAAAGCGGGTATTTTTGGGAAGTTCAACGAGGGAACACTGTATTGGAAATGTAATTAAAAATGAAGGCTTTATTACTTTATTGACCTGAAAGACCAATTTTCTACGCAAATTACACAGAAAAAGATGTTGACCTTCGCTGGCCACAAGTTTGTCTCCTCTTTGTCGTGACAAAGCCGTCACCATCTCATCCTGAGGTTATCATCGTCTCCCAGCACGCTCGTCCTTTTCACCAAACCGCAATCTGACCCCGCAGCACATACAGACAGATAGCTGTTGCCCCGGAGACGGGTGCTGAAGTTTTATCAAACGTGCACAAGGAGTCCAGCCTCTCACAAGTGATCTTTACTGCTCAAGTTGTCGCTGCCCGCGCTTGCCGTCTCGCCGCCGTCGCCATGGCGAAGGCTCAGCAATGTCTGGCGAGCAGTTTCAGCAAAGAGTGTAGGTGTTGGCCTTTTATGTGGCCGGGGGAGGTCAGGGGTGGCGCCGGTATGACCTCCCAGTGGAATCAGTCATCCTTACAGAGCCGGTGTCAGCGCCAGGCCGACATGTAAATCACACGCAAGCTGCTTATGAACATTTTAATGTGCCTTCACCCTCAGGTGGGGAAGCTGATAGAGCTGCTGGCTGGGAAGGCGGGAGTCCTGGATGGACGCTTCCACTACGGGACCGCCTTCGGGGGGAGCAAGGTGAAGGACGTGTGCGAGGACTTGATACGCTACGGATACAACTACCAAGGGAAGGACTATGTCACCTCCGGCATCACTGGGTAATGCACTATGGTTATCAACAGCTTTTAATCATACAAAATCGTACATAAAAAGAGAATACAATAGTTGTGTGAAACCTTTTCAACTTATGTTCAATTAAATAGACGGCAAAGACAAGATATTTAAAGGCCTACTGAAATGAGATTTTCTTATTTAAACGGAAATAGCAGGTCCATTCTATGTGTCATACTTAATCATTTCGTGATATTGCCATATTTTTGCTGAAAGGATTTAGTAGAGAAAATCGACGATAAAGTTCGCCACTTTTGGTACTTCCTGAAAAAGCCTCGCCTTTACCAGAAGTCGCAGACGATGACGTCACATGTTGATGGCTCCTCACATATTCACATTGATTTTAATGGGAGTCTCCTACAAAAACAGTTATTCGGACTGAGAAAACGACAATTTCCACATTAATTTGAGCGAGGATGAAAGATTTGTGTCTGAGGATATTGATAACGACGGACTAGAAAGAAAAAAAAAGAAAGAAAAAACCAGTTAAAAAAAAAACGCAATAGCATTGGGACGTATTTCGATGTTTTTAAAGGGGAACATTATCACCAGACCTATGTAAGCGTCAATATATACCTTGATGGTGCAGAAAAAAGACCATCAATTTTTTTAACCGATTTCCGAAATCTAAATGGGTGAATTTTGGCGAATTAAACGCCTTTCTGTTTATCGGGCTGGAGGCAATGACGTCATAATGTGACGTTGCCGAGGTAACACACCCGCCATTTTCATTTTCAACACATTACAAACACCGGGTCTCAGCTCTGTTATTTTCCGTTTTTTTGACTATTTTTTGGAACCTTGGAGACATCATGCCTCGTCGGTGTGTTGTCGGAGGGTGTAACAACACTAACAGGGAGGGATTCAAGTTGCACCACTGGCCCGAAGATGCCAAAGTGTCTGCCGCCAGACCCCCATTGAATGTGCCAGAGTGTCTCCACATTTGACCGGCGATGCTAAGGCAGACATGGCACAGAGATGTATGGAAAACCTGCAGATGAATTTGCAACGATAGTCAACGAAATCACAAAGGTGAGTTTTGTTGATGTTGACTGCCAGCTAATCGATGCTAACATGCTACGCTAATCGATGCTAACATGCTATTTACCGGCGGTGCTAAAGCAGACATGGAACAGAGATGTATGGATAACCTGTAGATGCATTTGCAACTATATTATGTTTCCTTCCACCCACATTTAATGCGAAACAAACACTTACCAATCGACGGATTTAAGTTGCTCCAGTGTCAAAAGATGCGAAAGTCCTGATCGTTTGGTCCGCACATTTTACCGGCGATGCTAACGCAGCTATTCGGCCATGTTATGGCTATGAATAGCGTCAATAGCTATTCGCTCAATAGCTTCACTTTCTTCTTCAATACTTTCATACTCCAACCATCTGTTTCAATACATGCGTAATCTGTTGAATCGCTTAAGTCGCTGAAATCCGAGTTTGAATCTAAGCTAATGTCGCTATATCTTGCTGTGGTATTCCCATTGTTTGTTTACATTGGCAGCACTGTGTGACGTCACAGGGAAATGGCCAGTGTCTTCGCAGAGAGTCGAAAATAAGGCACTTTAAAGCTTTATTTAGGTATATCCCGAGACCAGTAAAATTTTGAAAAAAACTTCAAAAAATACAACAAGCCACTGGGAACTGATTTTTATTGTTTTTAACCCTTTTGAAATTGTGATAATGTTCCCCTTTAAACACATTTACTTGGATAATTCTGGGAAATCCCTTATCTTTCCATTGTGTTGCTAGTGTTTTAGTGAGTTAAATAGTACCTGATAGTCGGAAGGGTGTCTCCACGGGTGTCTTGAGGCTAGTGTCTCAGGGGAGTCGACGGGAGCTACGGACGGCACAAGCTCAGCTTTAATCCGGTAAGAACTGACTTTTTAACCACAATTTTTCCACCGAAACCTGTTGGTTGACATTTGGTCTGGATTCATGTTCGCTTGACCGCTCTGATCCATAGTACAGTTTCACCTCCGGGAATTTTAAACAAGGAATCACCGTGTGTTTGTGTGGCTAAAGGCTAAAGCTTCCCAACTCCATCTTTCTACTTTGACTTCTCCAATATTAATTGAACAAATTGCAAAAGATTCAGCAACACAGATGTCCAAAATACTGTGTAATTATGCCGTTAAAGCAGACGACTTTTAGCTGTGTGTGTGTGCAGCGCTCATACTTCCTAAAACCCTGTGAAGTCACGCGTACACGTCATCATTACACGACGTTTTCAAAACGAAACTCTCGGGAAACTTAAAATTGTAATTTAGTAAATTAAAAAGGCCGTATTGGCATGTGTTGCAATGTTAATATTTCATCATTGATATATAAACTATCAGACTGCGTGGTCGGTAGTAGTGGGTTTCTGTAGGCCTTTAATGTTCCAACTGAGAAACTTTTTTTTTTGCAAGTTCTCATTAACTTAGAATTTAATGGCAGCAACACATTGCCAAAAAGTTGTCACGGGGGCATTTTTACCACTGTGTTACATGGCCTTTCCTTTTAACAACACTCAGTAAATGTTTGGGAACTGAAAAGACACGTTTTTGAAGCTTTTCAGGTAAAGTGTTAAAGTTAAAATACCAATGATTGTCACACACATACTAGATGTGGCGAAATTATTCTCTACATTTGACCCATTACCCTTGATCACCCCCTGGGAGGTGAGGGGATCAGTGAGCAGCAGCGGGGCCGCGCCCGGGAATCATTTATGGTGATTTAACACCCAATTCCAACCCTTAATGCTGAGTGCCAAGCAGGGAGGTAATGAGGTCCCATTTTTATAGTCTTTGGTGTGACTCGGCCGGGATTCGAACTCACGACCTACCGATCCCATGGCGGACACTCTAGCCACTAGGCCACTGAGTAGGTGAAGTGTGAAGTGAATTATATTTATATAGCGCTTTTCTCGATTGACTCAAAGCGCTTTACATAGCGAGTTACATTTAAACCAGTGTGGGTGGCACTGGGAGCAGGTGGGTAAAGTGTCTTGCCCAAGGACACAACAGCAGTGACTAGGATGGCGGAAGCGGGAATCGAACCTGCAACCCTCAAGTTGCTGACACGGCCACTCTACCAACCGAACTATGCCGGTTGGTAGAGTTGGTCGGTGGAATTCTTTCCCATTCTTGCTTGATGTACAGCTGAAGTTTTTCAATGCTGTTGTAACACATGGCTTGGCATTGTCTTGCTGAAATAAGCAGGGGCGTCCATGATAACGTTGCTTTGAGGGCAACATGTGTTGCTCCAAAACTTGTATGTGCCTTTCAGCATTAATGGTGCTTTCACAGATGTGTGAGTTACCCATGCCTTGGGCACTAATACACCCCCATACAATCACAGATGCTGGCTTTTCAACTTTGCGCCTAGAACAATCTGGATATTTTCCCCTTTATTCCGGAGGACACGACGTCCACAGTTTCCAAAATAATTTGAAATGTGGACTTGTCAGACCACAGAACACTTTTTTCTACTTTGCATCAGTCCATCTTAGATGAGCTCAGGTGGCATTTCTGGGTGTTGTTGATAAATGGCTTTAACTTGCACTTACAGATGAAGCGATGAACTGATACAGCTATACTAAAGGTTTTAAATGGTGTACGCGCATACAAATGTTTTAAATTTGATTTTCCTTTAAGGTTATATTTCTGTGGTTATATTTCTAAGGTCATATTTTGTTCAGAAGAAGTGTTGTATATTCTGAGCAAACAGGTTATAGTTTGCTTTGTAAATCATTTCAGATAGTTAAAGTACCAATTATTTTCACGCACACACTAGGTGTGGTGAAATGTGTCCTCTGCGTTTGAACCATCCTCTTGTTCACCCCCTGGGAGGTGAGGGGAGCAGCAGTGCCGCGCCCAGAAATCCTTTTTGGTGATTTAACCCCCAATTCCAAGCCTTGATGCTGAGTGCCAAGTAGGGAGGTAATGGGTCCCATTTTTATAGTCTTTGGTATGACTTGGCCGGGGTTTGAACTCACAACCCACCGATCTCAGGGCGGACACTCTAACCCAGGGGTGCCCATTACGTCGATCGCGAGCTACCAGTCGACCGCGGGGGGTGTGTCGGTCGATCTCCAGCCAGGCTTTTAAAAAAAATAGACCTAAAAATTAGTGATCATCAATCTTCACCAAGACGTCACTTAAATGACATTCACGGTACCGGAGGGTCTTGTGAGATGACGCTGGCTGCTGCAAGATCATTATTATTAAAATATGACCGAGAGGAAGGCGAGAAACACTTTTTATTTCAACAGACTCTCGCGCCGTCTCTTCCGTCAAAACTCTAAAGGCCGACTGCACATTTCCTATCTTCACAATAAAAGCCCTGCTTCATGCTGCCTGCGCTAACTAAATACAGAGTCTCGGAAAACTGGCGTGCACAAGCGATCCCTCAGAAAGCTGGCGTGCACATCACTTGTGCACGCCAGTTTTCCGAGACTCTTATTTTGTTAGCGCAGGCAGCATGAAGCAGGGCTTTTATTGTGAAGATAGGAAATGTGCAGTCGGCCTTTAGAGTTTTGACGGAAGGGACGGCGCGAAAGTCTGTTGAAATAAAAAGTGTTTCTCGCTTTCCTCTCTGTCATTTTTTCATAATAATGAAGTGGCAGCAGCCAGCGTCATCTCACAAGACCCTCGGGTGCCGTGAATGTCAATCAAGCAAGCTACGGAATTTGCCGCCAATGTTTTTCTTGTAAAGTGTATGGAAGCTGGATGAATTAGATGCCAAAAAACAACCACTTTCATGTGGTATTGTACAGAAAGGACAACTTTTTTTCTCCTCCATTTGAAAATGTGGGCGTTGTCATCATTACTGTCTGATTCCAATCAATGCAAGTCATCAGAATCAGGTAATACACCAACTTATATTCTTGTCTTTGTGAAAGAAAGACATCTATATGTGTTACACATGCTTGTATTATCATTAAACACATTTAACTTGTTTACAAAAATGTCTCTTTCATAAATAAATAAATAAATATAAATGATATATATAAATGAGGTAGATCCCCTCGAGTTGGTCAATTGAAAAGTAGCTCGCCTGAAGAAAAAGTGTGGGCACCCCTGCTCTAACCACTAGGGTATTGTGATTCAAAAAATAAAGTGTTTGTTTGAGTGTTCTCTATATCCAACATTATGTATTATTGTAATAGATTTTTTTGTAACGCCGTTTGTGAATTAGATGTACTTTTGTAGTCGTTTCCCCATATTTCTACACAATAACTCAGATGTGCTAACACTAGCGAGTAGGAGAGAATATGGAGGGATGGAACGAAAATAAAACTGCTCACCTTTTTGAAGACGCCTGATGGAGACATAATGTACAGGAAAATTAGAAGAAAGGGTTTGTATAAATGTGTAAATGAATCCTTGTGAAAAAGAACGCCCACTTCTGCCTGGGACTGGTCCCCTTCTGTGGTGACGTCATACACAAAATATACCAAGAAAAAGCTTTGTTGTACAAACCCCGTTTCCATATGAGTTGGGAAATTGTGTTAGATGTAAATATAAACAGAATACAATGATATGGAAATCCTTTTCAACCCATATTCAGTTGAATATGCTACAAAGACAACATATTTGATGTTCTAACTGATAAACATTTTTTTTTTTGCAAATATTCATTAACTTTTACAATTTGATGCCAGCAACACGTGACAAAGAAGTTGTGAAAGGTGGCAATAAAGACTGATAAAGTTGAGGAATGCTCATCAAACACTTATTTGGAACATCCCATAAATGTGCAGGCTAATTGGGAACAGGTGGGTGCCATGATTGGGTATAAAAACAGCTTCCCACAAAATGCTCAGTCTTTCACAAGAAAGGATGGGGCGAGGTACACCCCTTTGTCCACAACTGCGTGAGCAAATAGTCAAACAGTTTAAGAACAACGTTTCTCAAAGTGCAATTGCAAGAAATTTAGGGATTTCAACATCTACGGTCCATAATATCATCAAAAGGTTCAGAGAATCTGGAGAAATCACTCCACGTAAGCGGCATGGCCGGAAACCAACATTGAATGACCGTGAAACTTCGATCCCTCAGACGGGGCTGTATCAAAAACCGACATCAATCTCTAAAGGATATCACCACATGGGCTCAGGAACACTTCAGAAAACCACTGTCACTAAACACAGTTCGTCGCTACATCTGTAAGTGCAAGTTAAAGCTCTACTATGCAAAGTGAAAGCCATTTATCAACAACATCCAGAAACGCCGCCGGCTTCTCAGGGCCCGAGATCATCTAAGATGGACTGATGCAAAGTGGAGAAGTGTTCTGTGGTCTGACGAGTCCACATTTCAAATTGTTTTTGGAAATATTTGACATCGTGTCATCCGGACCAAAGGAGAAGCGAACCATCCAGACTGTTATCGACGCACAGTTCAAAAGCCAGCATCTGTGATGGTATGGGGGTGCATTAGTGCCCAAGGCATGGGTAACTTACACATCTATGAAGGCACCATTAATGCTGAAAGGTACATACAGGTTATGGAACAATATATGCTGCCATCTAAGCGCCGTCTTTTTCATGGACGCCCCTGCTTATTTCAGCAAGACAATGCCAAGCCACATTCAGCACGTGTTACAACAGCGTGGCTTCGTAAAAGAAGAGTGCGGGTACTTTCCTGGCCCGCCTGCAGTCAAGACCTGTCTCCCATCTAAAATGTGTGGCGCATTATGAAGCGTAAAGTACGACAGCAGAGACCCCGGACTGTTGAACGACTGAAGCTCTACATAAAACCCCGAATGGGAAAGAATTCCACTTTCAAAGCTTCAACAATTAGTTTCCTCAGTTCCCAAATGTTTATTGGGTGTTGTTAAAAGAAAAGGTGATGTAACACAATGGTGAACATGCCCTTTCCCAACTACTTTGGCACGTGTTGCAGCCATGAAATTCCAAGTTAATTATTATTTCCAAGAAAAAAAAAAGTTTGAGTTTGAACATTAAATATCTTGTCTTTGTAGTGCATTCAACTGAATATGGGTTGAAAAGGATTTGCAAATCATTGTATTCCGTTTATATTTACATCTAACACAATTTCCCAACTCATTTGGAAACGGGTTTTGTAGACTGGGATGTTTTTTTTGTTGAATATGTTGTTTCCCATTCAGAGAACCCCTTGAGGCTTACATCTACTTCGGACCAGTCTATTACCAGAAACTGAAACACATGGTCTTGGACAAGATGCACGCCAGAGCGCGGGGGCCCCGGGCTGTCCTCACCAGGTAGCTCCTCGCTGTGATTCCCTAAAGGTGTCATCGTGGTGACTGAGAAGTCATTTGCCCGCGTTTTTCCCAGGCAGCCGACAGAGGGCCGTTCCAGAGACGGAGGTCTGCGTCTGGGCGAGATGGAACGCGACTGTCTGATTGGCTACGGCGCCAGCATGCTGCTGCTGGAGCGCCTCATGATCTCCAGCGACGCCTTCGAGGTGGACGTGTGTGGCCAGTGTGGTCTGCTGGGATACTCTGGCTGGTAGGATGGGCACATATTATTAAACACGTCCGCACAAACACTGATATCTACAAAACAAGGGGGGTAAAAAAAAGAGTTGGTACAAACCGATTTTAACTTTAGAGATCGTTTGGCAAACCTCTAGAACAGGGGTAGGGAACCTATGGCTCTAGAGCCAGATGTGGCTCTTTTGATGACTGCATCTGGCTCTCCGATAAATCTGAGCTGACATTGCATAACACGATAAGTAATGAATAATTCCACTTGTAATCACAGTGTTAAAAATAGCGCTCAAAATATAAAACATTCTCATGCTTTTTTATGTTCAAGAAGTTGCATTAATGGTAAAAAGTAATTTATTTATTATTGGTTAGTGTGGGGCTTGCCCTCCTGGGGGTTCTTCAGACCACCAAGAGCCTGTTTTAGGGTTACAATATTGTTTTATTTTTCTCTCAGTTGCTTTCCATCAATTGTCTTTTTCTCTTTCATCCTCACTCGCGCTCTGGCTCCAGCCCCAACCCTGTCTCTCCTCCTGGCTGCTGCTTATAACAGAGTGACATGTGATTAGATAACAAGGCCCAGGTGGGCCATCTGCGTACCTGTCGCTGATTTCGAGGCCGGTCCTGGCAACATCCTGCTTTGCTGCAGGCCCGCAGGCCACGCCCCCTCCACAGTTAGCTTCAGAATAACAATATTATTATAAAGAATAAGAGACCTATTATACTCTGGAAATGTTGGTCTTACTTAAAAATGCACACGTTTAGTTGTGTTCAGTGTTAAAAAAAATATTATTTGGCTCTTAGGGAAATACCCGACCTCTGCTCTAGATCGATCTACAAAACCAGTGAAGTTGTCACTTTGTAAATAATGGTAAATAAAAACAGAATACAATGATTTGCTAATCCTTTTTCAACTAATATTTAATTGACTAGACTGCAAATACAAGATATTCAATGTTCACACTGGAAAACTTTATTTTTTGCTAATATTAGCTCATTTGGAGCTTGATGCCTGCAACATGTTTAAAAAAAGCTGGCACAAGTGGCAAAAAAGACTGAGAAAGTTGAGGAATGCTCATCAAACACTTATTTGGAACATCCCACAGGTGAACGGGCGAATTGGGAACAGGTGGGTGCCATGATTGGGTATAAAAGCAGCATCCACAAAATGCTCAGTCATTTACAAACAAGGACGGCGCGAGCGTCACCACTTTGTGAACAAGTGCGTGAGCAGTTTGTTTAAGAAGAACATTTGTCAACTAGCTGTTGCAAGGAATTTAGGGATCTCCCCATCTACGGTCCGTGATATCATCAAAAGTTTCAGAGAATCTCTAGAAATAACTGCACGTAAGCAGCAAGGCTGAAAGCCAACATTGAATGCCCGTGACGTTCGATCCCTCAGGCCTTATTGCATTAAAAAGCGACATCAGTGTGTGAAGGACATCACCACATGGGCTCAAGAACACTTCCGAAAACCACTGTCAGTACCGTATTTTTCGGATTACAAGTCGCAATTTTTTTTCATAGAGCGACGTATGTGTGAAATTATTAACACATTACCGTAAAATATTAAATATTATTTATCTCATTCGCGGAAGAGACGAAGAACATGTCAGCAATCGTCACACACACATCAACCAATAAGAATTTGGCGGGGGAGCGTCATGGCCAAAGTGCATTTTGGGTCATGGAATGCTAACTGCTATATGCTACTGCCGTAGCTATTAAAATGGATCATTTCAACGTTGGCGGTAACTTATAAAAACTGAGAAGGGCTGAACAAAAATGGCACCGAAAAGGAAATCATGTACTGCAGATTACAAGCTGGACGTAGTGAAATATGCAGCAGAAAACGACAAGAGGAAGCCGCGCATACCTTTGGAGTTGGCAGAGTTATGTTAGATCCACTATAGACTGGACTCTCACGCTATTATTTTAGATCCACTATGGACTGGACTATCACAATATTATGTTAGATCCGCTATAGACTGGACTCTCACAATATTATGCCAGATCCACTATGGACTGGATTCTCACTATTTTGTTATATCCACTATGGACTGGACTCTCACACTATTATGTTGGATCCACTATGGACTGGATTCTCATTATTTTGTTATATCCACTATGGACTGGACTCACACTATTATGTTAGATCCACTATGGACTGGATTCTCACTATTTTGTTATATCCACTATGGACTGGACTCTCACTATTATGTTATATCCACTATGGACTGGACTCACACTATTATGTTAGATCCACTACGGACTGGACTCTCACGCTATGATGTTAAATCCACTATTGACTAGAGTCTCACTATTATGTTAGATAAACTATGGACTGGACTCTCACTATTATGTTAGATCAATCAATCAATCAATCAATGTTTACTTATATAGCCCTAAATCACTAGTGTCTCAAAGGGCTGCACAAACCACCACGACATCCTCGGTAGGCCCACATAAGGGCAAGGAAAACTCACACCCAGTGGGACGTCGGTGACAATGATGACTATGAGAACCTTAGAGAGGAGGAAAGCAATGGATGTCGAGCGGATCTAGCATGATACTGTGAAAGTTCAATCCACAATGGATACAACACAGTCGCGAGAGTCCAGTCCAAAGAGGATCCAAGACACAGCAGCGAGAGTCCCGTTCACAGCGGAGCCAGCAGGAAACCATCCCAAGCGTAGGCGGACCAGCAGCGCAGAGATGTCCCCAGCCGATACACAGGCAAGCAGTACATGGCCACCGGATCGGACCGGACCCCCTCCACACGGGAGAGTGGGACATAGAAGAAAAAGAAAAGAAACGGCAGATCAACTGGTCTAAAAAGGGAGTCTATTTAAAGGCTAGAGTATACAAACTATGGACTGGACTCTCACTATTGTGTTAGATCCCTTGCACCGGTCGGCGGTCACCCTAGGAGGCGGTCTCCACACATGCAATATTATGCTAGATCCACTATGGACTGGACTTTGAGTATTTTGTTAGATCCACTATGGACTTCAATGTTACGTGCAGTGATTTCTCCAGATTCTCTGAACATTTTGATGATATTACAGACCGTGGATGGTGAAATCCGTAAGATCCTTCCTTGCAAAAGCTTGTTGAGAAATGTTGTTCTTAAACTCTTGGACAATTTGCTCACGCATTTGTTGAGAAGGTGGTGACCCTCGCTCCGTCCTTTATTGTGAATGAGTGAGCATTTCATACCTAATAATGGCACCCACCTTTTCCCAATCAGCCCGTTCACCTGTGGGATGTTCCAAATAAGTGTTTGATGAGCATTCCTCAACTTTCTCACTCTTTTTTGCCACTGGTGCCAGCTTTTTTGAAACATGTTGCAGGCTTCAAATTCTCAAGGAGCTAATATTTGCAAAAAACAACAAAGTTTTTCAGTTTGAACGTTAAATATCTTGTCTTTCCAGTCTATTCAATTAAATATAGGATTTGCAAATCATTGTATTCTCTTTTTATTTACCATTTACACAACGTGACAACTTCACTGCTTTTGAGGTTTGTATTGATATTTATTCACCTCACATCAAAACTTCGTCTCAGTTTGGCCCCCAGATTATTTTAAAATGACCCCTCCTACAATCAAAAAAAAAAAAACGCAGTGTTGCCGTCATATCACCACCACACAAGTGTAAAAAGAAGGGAAACAGTACAAGTGTTAACTATGATAAGTGAAGGAGGCTTCACTTTAGCAACACGACGTGTGACTTGTTGGCGGTGCAGGAGTGGTCCGTGGTTGATGAGTGTTTCCTCCTGCAGGTGTCACTACTGCAAGTCGTCCTGTCACGTCTCCTCGCTGCGTATCCCGTACGCCTGCAAGCTGCTGTTCCAGGAGCTGCAGTCCATGAACATCATCCCCCGACTTAAACTCTCACGCTACAACGAGTGAGCAAGAAACAGGCAAAATCTGAACATTTCTTTTTTTTTTCTCTCTCTCTCTCTCTCTCTTTCCTCCGCACCTCTAGTTTGTCACAATTATGCTCTCGGTTTGTGTAAATAATAAATTCTTCAAACTGTTTCTCTCTCTAAGCTCTTGTATCATTTTCATCCATTCGTACCTGAGTTTTGGAGTTTTCCCACTCTTACTTAAGGAAAGGTAACATCTGATATTGTCCGTCACTGACTGGAGACAAAAAGGGGATTGTGTGGGCTAGTGAAAAATCAGGAATTATGTTGCTGAATGTTATATATATACATAATTAAAATTATTTCATCAACTTTTAATCAGAAGGGTTCAATCTCACTCCTGTGCTTATTTGAAGCCGACACAACAAACGGCCTCAGAGGAGATAATGGTTGAAAAAAAGCGAATTTTTTTACCCAACTTTTGTATTTTTTATATATATTAGGGCTGTCAAAATTATATAATGTGTATATACATATGTAAGTGTGTGTGTATATGTGTATATATATATATATATATATATGTTTCTTTGACTTTTTGTTCATAGCTGTATGTAGAAGTGTCTGGTTGTATCTGCTGCTTTAATGTCTTTAATGTCCTCTGTGTTCTTTGATGTTTGATGTTTCCCTCTTACACACATGGAAGAGGGATGTGTACTATGGCTATGAGTTGTTTTTCCCTTGGCCTCAGTCTGCACCCCCTCTCCAGGGCCCAGGCTTAGACCGATTTTTTTAAATTTTATTTTAATCTTCTATCCCCCCCCCCCCCCTTGTTTACCTGTATGTCATCTTTTTTGTAAGGGGCGCTGGAAGCCGGCAGACCCATCAGCGATCCTGTTCTGTCTCCCTGTAATGTTTGTCTGATCTTGAATGGGATTGTGCTGAAAATTGTAACTCTCCCGACGGAATACATAAAGTACTATCTAATCTAATCTAATATATATACACATACATACATACAGGTTCTGGTCATATTATTAGAATATCATGAAAAATTTGATTTATTTCATTAATTCCATTTAGAAAGTCAAACTTTTAGAATGTTTACATTCATTCCAAACAGACTGATACATTTCAAGTGTTTTTTGCCAAAAAGGAGATGATTATAGCTTGACAACCAATGAAAACCCTAAATTCAACATCTCAGAAAATTAGAATGTGGTGAAAAGGTCAGATATTGAAGACACCTGGTGCCACACTCTAATTAGCTAACTAACTCAAAATGGTCTGTCGTTTTGATTCTGTATGACACACAATCATGGGGGAAGACTGCTGACTTGACAACTGTCCAAAAGATGACCATTGATACTTTAAAGAAGGAGGACAAGACACAAAAGGTCATTGCCAAAGCGGTTGGATGTTCCCAGAGCTCTGTGTCCAAACACATTAATAGGACCTTCCAACAGGACAAGGATCCCAAGCATACCTCCATATCAACATTAGAGTGGTTGCAGAAGAAGGGCTGGAAGACTCTGGAGTGGCCTTCACAGTCGCCAGACCTAAATCCTATAGAAAAGCTGTGGTGGGACTCGAAGAAGGCAGTTGCAGCACACAAGCCCAAGAATATGAATTAACTGGAGGCCTTTGCCCAAGAGGAATGGGCTAAAATACCTGTAGATGGTTGCAAGAAGCTTATGTATCACCTTTGAAGGATGTACAGTTGTGATCAAAATTATTCAACCCTGACACAATTTTGTGTTTTAGCAAGTTGGGACATTTATTCCATATTTTGTTTATAGTCATATGAAATAAAGATGTGTCGAATAGATTTAAAAAATACCAAAAACGGAAATTTTTCATAATATCTCATTGACAAAACTATTCAACCCTCTAGTTACATGCATCTTTAGTACTTAGTAGAACACCCTTTGGCAGGAATGACATCCTTCAAAGGTGATACATAACCGCACACAAGCTTCTTGCAACCATCTACAGGTATTTTAGCCCATTCCTCTCGGGCAAAGGCCTCTAGTTCATTCATATTCTTGGGCTTGGGGTTCGTCCAGATGATTTTTGGCATACTGGAGTGTATTTTTCTTGTGCCTGGTAGTCAGAAGTGGGGTGCGCCTGGGAGGCCTTTATCTTGTAGTGCATGCCTTATTGTCTGGGACGAAACCTGCCCTCCCCCCTCTGCAATGTCCTGTT
The DNA here is from genome assembly GCF_033978795.1 of Nerophis ophidion. Classification (NCBI taxonomy): domain Eukaryota; kingdom Metazoa; phylum Chordata; class Actinopteri; order Syngnathiformes; family Syngnathidae; genus Nerophis; species Nerophis ophidion. Next base: position 10,714,070 of record NC_084613.1, on the reverse strand, counting down.
GTAGTTCCTCAGCTGTTACCCGGGGGTTTTTCACCACTGTACACACACAGCATCCTCTTTCCACCACGCCCAGGTAGTGTTTCAACTCTGCCTTTAGCTTTAGACTTGCGAATTATGCTCCCAACTGTGTCTCTTGGAATGTGTAACGTCTTTGCTATTTTCATATATCCATATCCTTTCTTATGAAGAGAAATTACCTCCTCTCTTGACTTCTTTGACCACTCCCTGGACTTCACCATGTTGCAAATACACCATTGACCATTTACAAGAAGCTGAGCGTCACAGTCTTTTTTTTAATCAGTTTAATTGTTGCTCGTTGTGGTTCTAATCACATCTACAGGTGTTTTCAACACCTGATTGAAAAGACCTTATTCAGATTCTGTTCTTAAGAGTTATCAATCAATGTTTACTTATATAGCCCTAAATCACTAGTGTCTCAAAGGGCTGCACAAACCACCACGACATCCTCGGTAGGCCCACATAAGGGCAAGGAAAACTCACACCCAGTGGGACGTCGGTGACAATGATGACTATGAGAACCTTAGAGAGGAGGAAAGCAATGGATGTCGAGCGGGTCTAACATGATACTGTGAAAGTTCAATCCACAATGGATCCAACACAGTCGCGAGAGTCCCGTTCACAGCGGAGCCAGCAGGAAACCATCCCAAGCGGAGGCGGATCAGCAGCGCAGAGATGTCCCCAGCCGATACACAGGCAAGCAGTACATGGCCACCGGATCGGACCGGACCCCCTCCACAAGGGAGAGTGGGACATAGAAGAAAAAGAAAAGAAACGGCAGATCAACGGGTCTGAAAAGGGAGTCTATTTAAAGGCTAGAGTATACAAATGAGTTTTAAGGTGAGACTTAAATGCTTCTACTGAGGTGGCATCTCGAACTTTTACCGGGAGGGCATTCCAGAGTACTGGAGCCCGAACGGAAAACACTCTATAGCCCGCAGACTTTTTTTGGGCTTTGGGAATCACTAACAAGCCGGAGTCCTTTGAAGGCAGATTTCTTGCCGGGACATATGGTACAATACAATCGGCAAGATAGGATGGAGCTAGACCGTGTAGTATTTTATACGTAAGTAGTAAAACCTTAAAGTCACATCTTAAGTGCACAGGAAGCCAGTGCAGGTGAGCCAGTACAGGCGTAATGTGATCAAACTTTCTTGTTCTTGTCAAAAGTCTAGCAGCCGCATTTTGTACCAACTGTAATCTTTTAATGCTAGACATGGGGAGACCCGAAAATAATACGTTACAGTAATCGAGACGAGGCGTAACAAACGCATGGATAATGATCTCAGCGTCTTTAGTGGACAGAATGGAGCGAATTTTAGCGATATTACGGAGATGAAAGAAGGCCGTTTTAGTAACGCTTTTAATGTGTGCCTCAAAGGAGAGAGTTGGGTCGAAGATAATACCCAGATTCTTTACCGTGTCGCCTTGTTTAATTGTTTGGTTGTCAAATGTTAGAGTTGTATTATTAAATAGAGTTCGGTGTCAAGGGGTTGAATCATTTTGTCAATGAGATATTAAGAGAAATGACACTGTTTGGTATGTTACAAAATATGTTGTAATTCAAGTTGCATGTGTCTATTTGACACATCTTTATTTGATATGACTATAAACAAAATACGGAATAAATGTCCAACTTGCTAAAACACCGAAATTGTGTGGGGGGGGGTTGAATAATTTTGATCACAACTGTAATTACTGCCAAAGGGTCTTCTACTAAGTACTAAAGATGCATGTAACTAGGGGGTTGAATCATTTTATCAATGAGATATTAAGAGAAATGTCACTGTTTAGTATGTTACAAAATATGTTGTAATTCAAGTTGCATTTGTTTATATGACACATCTTTATTTGATATGACTATAAACAAAATACGGAATAAATGTCCCAACTTGCTAAAACACCAAAATTGTGTGGGGGGGTTGAATAATTTTGATCACAACTGTATAATGACGCTTACTTAGGTCTGGTGGTAATGTTCCCCTTTAAAGCTCTAAAAAAAAATATTTTTGGGGAATGCCCGGCGGCCCAGATTGAAAACCTTAACGGCCTTAATTTGCCCAGGTCTGGCCTATGGTCAGCGCAGTGAGTAATTCAGCCATAATCCTCCTCCCTTCTTCTTCTTCTTCTTCTTCTTCTTCTTCTTCTCCCCCTCTCTCCTGTGGTTCCATTCATATTCTAATCACAGCTTTCCCTTCTCCAGCTCTCAGGCACTCCATCAGTGCAGCCTCGGGCTTTGCACTTTTTTTTTTTTCCCCACTCTCACTTTCTCTTCTTTTATAACCCCCCCCCCCCCCCCCAAAAAAAAAACAAGAGTAGGGGTACCCCTACCCCCCTACCCCCCAACACCCCCACACACCCGACAGGAAATGTGTGCATTAACCTCCTCGCTCAGCAGAAAGATGCAGGCAACAAGTGTCGGCGTATGAGATGCCATCATGGAGGCCTCGGTGTTGGGGGCTGCTAGGTCTGAAACCCCCTCGCCCCCTCCATCCCCTCCCTTCCCTCCTTCTTTTTTCCTTGGGAGGGGAGCTTTTCTTATTCAAAAGAGGCCCACAAAAGACTTCCAGTGAGCCTTGCCACATCCCCATCTGACTCGGGGGGCCATTCATCAGCCTTCCAAGCCTATCAATGACATCAGGGCTGCTATAAAATCAGCCCCTTTCCCATGAAACATCAGCAAACATTTTGACGGCTCAGGCTTCGCCCCCGCTGGAGGACTCTCCGAACCCCCCCCCCCCCCCCGCCTCCCTTTCACACCCCGCCGTACACCCCCTTTTTTTTTTTTCTCCACCCCACTCTCACCCGCCCTCTCTCTCTCTCTCTCTCGTCCTCTCACACCCTCAGCATCTCCCGTCCGAGGGCCAGTGGTCGGGGAGACGGCGAGCGAGACGAGGATACGGACGCCGGCGACCAGGCGGAGTAGAAGGCGTCGGCGGCGGTGGCGGAGGAGGAGGCGGAGGAGGAGGGGAGGAAACGGAGAGAGCCATTTTTCTCGGAAGGAGCCGCCCCCGGCGCGGTGGATGGGAAGAGGATGCACTGCGGGCTGCTGGAGGAGCCGGACATGGACTCAACAGGTCAGTCCCGGGACGGGGGACAGGAGGGGGGCGTTCTGAAGGATGGTGACCCTAGTTCCTAAGGCCCGACGTCGTAGGAGCGTTGATATTTTTCACCGGAAAGTTGAAAAGTGATGTATTTATGGTGAAGAAATGAGTCGAGTGCTGCTGTTGAAGAAAAATAAGTAAATAGCGCTGATTTGCAAAGTACTTAATTGAGCTTTTTTTTTAGTTTATTATTGTTTTTTCCTTATTTGGTCCTTTTTAGAAGTTTATATCCGTGGATTTTTAAACACATTGGGGCGTTTTAGCTCGGTTGGTAGAGCAGCTGTGCCAGCAACTTGAGGGTTCGATTCCCGCTTCCGCCATCCTAGTCACTGCCGTTGTGTCCTTGGGCAAGACACTTTACCCACCTGCTCCCAGTGCCACCCACACTGGTTTGATATTGGGTTTCACTATGTAAAGCGCTTTGAGTCACTAGAGAAAAAGCGCTATGTAAATATAATTCAGTTCACTTCTTATGTCTTCTTTTTTTACCCTGAAAGTTTGCCATTAGGGAGAAAAATTATGTAAATAAAAATATATACATATATTTTTTATTTACCAGACTTTTAGTTATTTGTTCTTCCTGTCTTTAAAAGTTAGGGCGCAACTTTTTTTTTAATCTTTTTTCAGTAATTCTACTCAGAAGGAGCTTGTTAAGTATATCTAGCAGTCTTTTTTTTCTTTTTTTTTAAAATGCGTATCGTTTTCCGCTTTTATTTTTTTATTTTAAGATTAAAATACATTGGGGGAAAGTAATATTCACAGTAAAAAGTGTATTCTTCTTAAAATGGCAGCTGTTTAAAGCCTGTATTTATTCATATAAGTTTAACACTCGAGAGAAACAGTATGTAAATAAATAAAAATATATTTTTTCTTTAGCAAACAATTAGGTATTTTTTCTTACTCTCTTTAAAAGGTAGGGTGCAACTTTTTTTAAATCTTTTTTCAGTAATTCTACTCAGAAGTAGCTACTTAAGTATATCTAGCAGGTTTTTTTTTAAATGCGGATCGTTTTCCGCTTTTTTATTTTTATTTTAAGCTTAAAATAGTTTTGAGGGGAAAGTAATATTCACAGTAAAAAGGGTATTTTTCTTAAAATGGCAGCTGTTGAAAGCCTGTGTTTGTTCATATAAGTTTAACACTCGAGAGAAAAAGTATGTAAATAAATAAAAATATATTTTTTCTTTAGCAAACAATTATGTATTTTTCTTACTCTCTTTAAAAGGTAGGCTGCAACTTTTTTTTTACATCATTTTATATCTATCTAGCTGTCTTTTTTTTTTTTAATGCATGTCGTTTTCCGCTTTTTATTTATTTTATGCTTCAAATAGTTGGGGGGAAAAACCTATCTCAGTAATATTTACTCTAAAAACTGTATTTTTCTTTAAGTGGCAGCGGTTGAAAGCCTGTATTTGTTCATAAAAGTTTAACATTAGGGAGAAAAACTTTGTAAATAAATATATATATCTTTTTTTTTTCAGCAAACAATTAGTTGTTTTTCTTCCTCTCTTTAAAAGGTAGGGTGCAATTTTTTTTTTACATCATTTTATATCTTTTTTCAGTTATTCTACTCAGAAGTGCCTAGTTAAATACATCTAGCTGTCTTTATTTATTTATTTTTTAATTCCACTTTTTAATTATTTTATGCTTAAAATAGATTGGGGGGGAAGTAATATTCACAGTAAAAAGTGTATTTTTATTTAAAAGGCAGCTGTTGAAAGCCTGTATTTGTTCATAAATGTTTAACACTGGGGAGAATAACTATGTAAAAAAAAATGAAAATATATCTTTTTTCTTTAGCAAACAATTAGGTATGTTTTCTTTTTTTTTTTTTAAAGGTAGGCTGCAACTTTTTTACATCTTTTTTTTTTTTAATGCGTGTTTTCCGCTTTTATTTTTCTATTTTATGCTTAAAATAGTTTAGGGGGGGACCTATCTCAGTAATATTTACAGTAAAAAGTGTATTTTTCTTTAAAAGGCAGCTGTTGAAAGCCTGTATTTGTTCATAAAAGTTTAACATTGGGGTGAAAAACTATATAAATAAATATATATTTTTTTTTCAGCAAACAATTAGTTATTTTTTCTTATTCTCTTTACAAGGTAGGATGAAACTTTTTTACATCATCTTATATCTTTTTTCAGTAATTCCACTCAGAAGTACCTGGTTAAATACATCTAGCTGTCTTTATTTATTATTTATTTTAAACTTAAAATAGTTGGGGGGAAAACCTCTCTTAGTAATATTTACAGTAAAAAGTGTATTTTTCTTTAAATGGCAGCTGTTGAAAGCCTGTATTTTTATCAGTGTTATTTTAGACTAAATCATTTTTATTTATTTTTTAATAATTTTATACTGTTAAATCCCCTAAAAGTGATCCTGTTGTGCAGGTCCTTTTAGAAGTTAAATTATATCTGTTGGTTTTTTAAATATTTTTAAACATATTAAGTCATTAACGAGTCGGCTAAAATATTTCCTGAAAGTTTAACATTAGGGAGAAAAACTATATATATATATATACATATATATATATATATATATATATATATATATATATATATATATATATATATATATATATATATATATATATATATATATATATATATATATATATATATATATATATATACACATATATATAAATATATACATATATGTGTGTATATATATATATATATATATATACACTTAAATAAAAATAAATCTTTTTTCTTCAGCAAACAATTAGGTATATTTTCTTATTTTCTTTAAAAGGTAGGCTGCAACTTTTTTACATCTTTTTTTTTTTTAATGCGTGTTTTCCGCTTTTATTTTTCAATTTTATGCTTAAAATAGTTTAGGGGGGAAACTATCTCAGTAATATTCACAGTAAAAAGTGTATTTTTCTTTAAAAGGCAGCTGTTTAAAGCCGGCATTTGTTCATAAAAGTTTAACACTAGGGAGAAAACTATGTAAATAAATAAAAATAAATCTTTTTTCTTCAGCAAACAATTAGGTATATTTTCTTATTTTCTTTAAAAGGTAGGCTGCAACTTTTTTACATCATTTTATATTTTTTTGCAGTAATTCTACTCAAAAGTACCTCGTTAAGTATATCCAGCTGTCTTTATTTTTTTTTTTTTAATCCGTGTCTTTTTCCGCTTTTATTTATTTATCCGTCCATCTATTTGCTACCGCTTGTCCCTTTTGAGGTTGCGGGGGTTACTGGAGCTCACTTATGCTTAAAATAGTTTTGGGGGAAAAACCTATCTCAGTAATATTTACAGTAAAAAGTGTATTTTTCTTTAAAAGGCAGCTGTTGAAAGCCTGCATTTGTTCAGAAAAGTTTAACATTAGGGAGAAAAGTTTAACATTAGGGAGAAAAACTATGTAAATAAATATATATATCTTTTTTTCTTCAGCAAACAATTTGTTATTTTTTCTTATTCTCTTTAAAAGGTAGGGTGAGACTTTTTTTTTTTACATCTTATATATTTTTTTTAAATGCGTGTTGTTTTCCGCTCTTATTTATTTATTTTATTTTATGCTTCAAATAGTTGGGGGGGGGGGGGGGGACCTCTTTCAGTAATATTTACAGTAAAAAGTGTATTTTTCTTTAAAAAGGCAGCTGCTTAAAACCTGTATTTGTTCATAAAGGTTTTTATAGTGTTATTTTAGGCTGAATTATTATTTTTTTTGAAGTAATTTTATACTGTTTGAACCCCCCAAGAGTGGCTAAATTATAAATTATATATATATATATATATATATATATATATATATATATATATATATATATATATATATATATATATACATATACATATATATATATATATATATATATATATATATATATATATATATATATATATATATATTAAATTAGGCAAAATTATAAGATTAAATCTTTAAATCCTTTTAGAAGTTTAAAGTTATATCTGTGGGTTTTTAAACATATTTTTTGAAACATAATGTTTTCTTATGTCTTTAAAGAGTCGGCTAAACTATTTTTTTTTTCTGAAAGGGAGAAAAAATCTATGTAAATAAATATAAATCTTTTTTTTTCTTTGGCAAGCAATGAGTAATTATTTTTAAATTCTCTTTAAAAGGTCGGGTGCAACTTTTTTAACGTCATCTTATATTTTTTTTTAGTTTTTTTGTTTGTTTGTATATGTTTTCCACTTTAAAAAACCCTTTTTGAGTAATATTTAGATAAATAGATAGTACTTTATTGATTCCTTCAGGAGAGTTACTTCAGGAAAATTATTTTTTTTAATATTTTAAGAGTACATTTATTTTGTATGTTTGTACTATGTATAATATATAAAAATATTTACAGTAAAAAAAATATATATATTTAAAAGGCAGGTTTTTAAAGCCTGTATTTGTTCATAAAGATTTTTATTGGTGTGGTTTTAGGCTGAATTATTTTTTTTAAATATAATTTTATACTGCTTAAAGCCCCCAAAGGTGATCCTGGTCTGCAGGTCCTTTTAGAAGTTTAAAGTTCTATCCGTGAATTTTTAAACATATTTTTAAACATATTATATGATGACCCTAGCGAGGCTATTTAAATACGACCCAAAGTTCCAATTTGCAAAATATTGAAAATAGATAAAATAATTTATTTTCATTATTATTTGATAGTGATCTTCGTGTGCAGGTCCTTTTAGAAGTTTAGTGTTATTTCTGTGGATTTTAAAACAAGAAAAATAAGTAAATATCACCAATTTGCAAAGTATTTAAAAAATATATGTATTTTATTTTTTTTTTGTCATTATATGATAGTGATCTTCGTGTGCAGGTCCTATATATACATATATATATATATATATATATATATATATATATATATATATATATATATATATATATATATATATATATATAATATATTCTTTAACAAACAATTACTTATTTTTTCTTACAAACCCTGTTTCCATATGAGTTGGGAAATTGTGTTAGATGTAAATATAAACGGAATACAATGATTTGCAAATCATTTTCAACCCATATTCAATTGAATGCACTACAAAGACAACATATTTGATGTTCAAACTCATAAACTTTGTTTTTTCTTGCAAATAATAATTAACTTAGAATTTCATGGCTGCAACACGTGCCAAAGTAGTTGGGAAAGGGCATGTTCACCACTGTGTTACATCACCTTTTCTTTTAACAACACTCAATAAACGTTTGGGAACTTAGGAAACTAAATGTTGAAGCTTTGAAAGTGGAATTCTTTACCATTCTTGCTTGATCTACAGCTTAAGTTGTTCAACACTCCGGGGTCATGTTGTCGTATTTTACGCTTCATAATGTGCCACACATTTTCCATGGGAGACAGGTCTGGACTGCAGGCGGGCCAGGAAAGTACCCGCACTCTTTTACTACAAAGCCACACATGGCTTGGCATTTTTTTGCTGAAATAAGCAGGGGCGTCCATGATAACGTTGCTTGGATGACAACATATGTTGCTCCAAAACCTGTATGTACCTTTCAGCATTAATGGTGCCTTCACAGATGTGTAAGTTACCCATGCCTTGGTCACTAATACACCCCCATACCATCACAGATGCTGGCTTTTCAACTTTGCGCCTATAACAATCCGGATGGTTATTTTCCTCTTTGTTCCGGAGGACACCACGTCCACAGTTTCCAAATATAATTTGAAATGTGGACTCGTCAGACCACAGAACACTTTTCCACTTTGCATCAGTCCATCTTAGATGAGCTCGGGCCCAGTGAAGCCGGCAGTGTTCCTCGGTCTTGTTTATAAATGGCATTCGCTTTGCATAGTAGAGTTTTAACTTGCACTTACAGATGTAGCGACCAACTGTAGTGACTGACAGTGGTTTTCTGAAGTGTTCCTGAGCCCATGTGGTGATATCCTTTACACACTGATGTCGGTTTTTGATGCAGTACCGCCTGAGGGATTAAAGGTCCTTTATATCATCGCTTATGTGCAGTGATTTCTCCAGATTCTCTGAACCTTTTGATGATTTAACGGACCGTAGATGGTAAAATCCCTAAATTCCTTGCAAACGCTCGTTGAGAAATGTTGTTCTAAAACTGTTCGACAATTTGCTTACAAATTGGTGACCTTCGCCCCATCCTTGTTTGTGAATTACTTAACATTTCATGGAAGCTGCTTTTGTACCCAGTCATGGCACCCACCTGTTCCCAATTAGCCTGCACACCTGTGGGATGTTCTATATAAGTGTTTGATGAGCATTCCTCGATGTTGCCTGTATTTATTGCCACCTTTCCCACCTTCTTTGTCACAGGTTGCTGGCATCAAATTCTAAAGTTAATGATTATTTGCACAACAAAAAAAAAATGTTATCAGTTTGAACATCAAATATGTTGTCTTTGTAGCATATTCAACTGAATATGGGTTGAAAATGTTTTGCAAATCATTGTATTTTGTTTATATTTACATCTAACACAATTTCCCAACTCATATGGAAACTGGGTTTGTAATTTCTTTAAAAATGTAGGGTGCAACCTTTTTTTTTACATCATCTTATATATATATTTTTTTTTCAGTAGTTCTGGAAATAAATACTACCTGGTTAAGTATATCGAGCTCTGTTAATTTTTTTTAAACACATTTTCTCCACTTGTATTTATTTTTTTCACTTTTTTTTAAAATAGTTTGGGGAGAAAAAACCTCTCTCAGTACTATTTACAGTAAAAAAAAAAGTGTATTTTTCTTTAAATGGCAGCTATTTAAAGCCTGTATTTTGTTATTTTAGGCTAAATTATGAGTCATTTTATATTGTTCAAATCCCCCCAAAATAAATATACATATAAAAAAAGGGGCTTTTTTAAATTTTTTTGTTTTTAATTCTGTTTTTTGTTTTGTTTTTGTATGACCTGCAGCATTTGTGACAAAAGTCTAAACATGCGTGCGGGTGTTGTTTAAAGACCATATCAGTGTTTTTTCCTCCCTCATCATCAGTGCCACTTATTTTATTTTGTGAGGACAAAGTCCGTGCGTCAAGTGCGCGCCGTGTGAGGCTCGCTTGGTCCGCCGTGCCCCCCGTTCAGAAATGCGCGAACATCCGTCCCACTTGTTGATCGACTTTAATCCAATTATTTCCGTCCCGTACTTATCTTCCTCCCCCGGGCTAAATGAAGCCTGAGATCCCTTTTGTGGGGAATTAGCTTCACTTCTGTGGCTTCTTTTTTTTTGTCTTGTTAAGTTTCGCTTCTAGACTTCAAATTGGTTTAATACGGCCCTTAATGGGGGGGAAAATAGATAGATAGATAGATAGATAGATAGATAGATAGATAGATAGATAGATAGGTCTTTATTGTCATTACACAAGTACAACGAAACTTTGTTCGTTCTGGGTTACAGAAACAGAACGCTGATTAGTCGCCACAAGGCAAGATGGGGAAAAGGGTAAAATCCTGGGGAACGATGAGTAAAAAAATACTCAGTCTGCAGTCGCAAAGCACATATACATATTAGGACGTGCATCTCCAGATATCTAGCAACAGAGGGGAGGGAGTGCGGGGCCATGGTGGCAGGCCGCAGCTCTCAGGCGCTGACCATCCTTTCATCACCCCTATGGGATTTGTGTCAAGGGCGTTGAATTGGGACTTGGGGGGGATGCGTGCTTCTGTGTAAACCTGCGGTATGTCTCTGTTCCACGGCTTCGATCTTGTGCAGTCGCTAGTCCAAAGTCAACAACAACAACAGGTGTGTGTCCGTGAGAGGCAGGAAAGGAGTTTTGTTGTGTCTTCGCTGCACTGTCCTTCGGGAGAGTCTCCAAGCCAGGGGAAACAATCCTAGTCGGAATGTTTTGTATGCCAGTGAAAATAAAATGAGCTTTTCACTCTAAATCAGACCTGGGCAAAATTAATCCCCCAATTTTTTTTTAGATCTTTAAGACGGAAAGTGTAGCTGCCATTATGATGTGCAGTCATGTTTTCTAAGTCTTTAACTATACAAAGTATTTCAATGGTTGGAATTTGTGCTTATGGATGATATACCAGGTACTATGGTCGTCTAATTAGTTACTATGGTAATCTAATTAGTTACTATGGTCATCTAATTAGTTCCTATGGTAATGTAAGTCACAGCAGCTACGACGAGGCACCAAGCAGTGTGGGCAGGAAGGAGATTTTCACAACAAAGTTCTAAAGCTTAGTGATGTATCAAATTGTAGGTGGGTTTATTTTGTACCTTCCGCGTTCATATTTCACTTTTTGTTGCATTTTTGCTGCGTTTCACTTGATTATAAAGTGTGTCGATCGAAAGGGGTGTGACGTTCATATTTTGTCAATATTCAGCGTTTTATCCTTCATAGAAAAATGTCAAATTTAAGTTTTTTAAGGCGGTTTGTCGTAATGTTTTTAAGCATTCAATCAGACATTTTTGTGAGGTTTTGTTTTAGTGTTTCTAAAAATAGATATACCGGGCCCTCCAGACACATTTTTCTCTCTAAATGAGGCCCCCAAGTCAAAATAATTGCCCAGGCCTGTTCTAAAATGTGTCGATCAAAAGCAGGTTTGACCTTCATATGTTGTCAATATTCAGTGTTTTATCCTTCATAGAAAAATGTAAATTTTAGGTTTTTTTGAAGGTGGTCTGTCATAATGTTTTTAGCATTCAATCAGACATTATTGTGAGGTTTTGTATTGGAATATATCAGGCCCTCAGACACATTTTTTTCTGTAAATGTGGCCCCCAAGTCAAAATAATTGCCCAGGCCTGTTCTAAAATATGTCGATCGAGAGCGGGTGTGACGTTCATATGTTGTCAATATTCAGTGTTTTATCTTTCGTATAAAAATGTAAAATTTCATTACGTTTTTTAAGGCGGTTTGTCATAACGTTTTCAGCATTCAATCAGACATTATTGTGAAGTTTTGTATTAGTGTTCATAATATACTGGCCCCTAGACAAATTTTTTTTCTCTAAATGTGGCCTCCAAGTCAAAATAATTGCCCAGGCCTGTTCTAAAATGTGTCGATCAAAAGGGGGTGTGACGTTTATATGTTGTCAATATTCAGTGTTTTATCCTTCATAGAAAAATGTAAATTTTAGGTTTTTTTGAAGGTGGTCCGTCATAAAGTTTTTAGCATTCAATACATTATTGTGAGGTTTTGTATTGGAATATATCGGGCCCTCAGACATATTTTTTTCTCTAAATGTGGCCCCCAAGTCAAAATAATTGCCCAGGCCTGTTCTAAAATGTGTCGATCGAAAGCGGGTGTGATGTTCATATGTTGTCAATATTCAGTGTTTTATCCTTCATAGAAAAATGTAGAATTTACGTTTTTAAGACGGTTTGTTGTAACGTTTTTAGCATTCAATCAGACTTTATTGTGAGGTTTTGTGTTCTGATTTATCGGGCCCCCAGACACATTTTTTTTCTCTAAATGTGGCCCCCGAGTCAAAATAATAGCCCAGGCCTGTTTTAAAATGTGTCGATCGAAAGGGGGTGTGACGTTTATATGTTGTCAATATTCAGTGTTTTATTCCTCATAGAAAAATTTAAAATTCCATTATGTTTTTCAGGCGGTTTGTCGTAACGTTTTTAGCATTCAATCAGTGTTAGGTTTTGTATTAGTGTTCCTAAAAATACATATACCGGGCCCCCAGACACATTTTTTTTCTCTAAATGTGGCCCCCAAGTCAATATAATTGCTCTGGCCTGTTCTAAAATATGTCGATCGAAAGCGGGTGTGATGTTCATATTTGGTCAATATTCAGTGGTTTTAGCGTTCATAGAGAAATGTAAAATTTACGTTTTTTAAGGCAGTTTGTCGTAACGTTTTTAGCATTCAATCAGACATTTTTATGAAGTTTTGTATTAGTGTTCATGATATACTGGCCCCCAGACACATTTTTTTTTTCTAAATGTGGCCTCCAAGTCAAAATAATTGCCCAGGCCTGTTCTAAAATGTATCGATTGAAAGGGGGTGTGGTGTTTATATGTTGTCAATATTCAGTGTTTTATCCTTCATAGAAAAATGTAAATTTTAGGTTTTTTTGAAGGTGGTCTGTCATAAAGTTTTTAGCATTCAATACATTATTGTGAGGTTTTGTATTGGAATATATCGGGCCCTCAGACATATTTTTTTCTCTAAATGTGGCCCCCAAGTCAAAATAATTGCCCAGGCCTGTTCTAAAATGTGTCGATCGAAAGCGGGTGTGACGTTCATATGTTGTCAATATTCAGTGTTTTATCCTTCATAGAAAAATGTAGAATTTACGTTTTTAAGACGGTTTGTTGTAACGTTTTTAGCATTCAATCAGACTTTATTGTGAGGTTTTGTGTTCTGATTTATCGGGCCCCCAGACACATTTTTTTTCTCTAAATGTGGCCCCCGAGTCAAAATAATGGCCCAGGCCTGTTTTAAAATGTGTCGATCGAAAGGGGGTGTGTCGTTTATATGTTGTAAATATTTAGTGTTCTATCCTTCCTATAAAAATGTAAAATTTACGTTTTTTAAGGCGGTCTGTCATAACGTTTTTAGCATTCAATCAGACATTATTGTAACGTTTTGTATTGGGATATACCGGGCCCTCAGACACATTTTTTTCTAAATGTGGCCCCCAAGTCAATATAATTGCTCCGGCTTGTTCTAAAATAGGTCAATCGAAAGGGGGTGTGACGTTCATATTTTGTCAATATTCAGTGTTTTATCCTTTATAGAAAAATGTAAATTTTAGGTTTTTTTGAAGGTGGTCTGTCATAATGTTTTTAGCATTCAATCAGACATTATTGTGAGGTTTTGTATTGGGATATATCGGGCCCTAAGACACATTTTTTTCTGTAAATCTGGCCCCCAAGTCAAAATAATGGCCCAGGCCTGTTCTAAAATATGTCGATCGAGAGCGGGTGTGACGTTCATATGTTGTCAATATTCAGTGTTTTATCCTTCATAGAAAAATGTAAAATTCCATTATGTTTTAATGCGGTTTGTCATAATGTTTTTAGTGTTAGGTTTTGTATTAGTGTTCCTAAAAATAGATATACCGGGCCCCCAGACACCTTTTTTTGTCTAAATGTGGCCCCCAAGTCAGTATAATTGCTCCGGCCTGTTTTAAAATAGGTCAATCAAAAGGGGGTGTGACGTTCATATTTTGTCAATATTCAGTGTTTTATCCTTCATAGAAAAATGTAAAATTTACGTTTTTTAAGGCGGTTTGTCATAACGTTTTTAGCATTCAATCAGACATTATTATAAAGTGTTGTATTAGTGTTCCTAAAAATAGATATATCGGGCCCCCAGACTAATTTTTTTCTCTAAATGTGGCTCCCAGGGCAAAATAATTGCCCGGGCCTGTTCCAAAATAGGTCAGTCGAAAGGGGGTGTGATGTTCATATGTTTTCAATATTCAGTGTTTTATCCTTCATAGAAAAATTTAAATTTTACGTTTTTTTAATGCGGTTAATCGTAACGTTTTTAGCATTCAATCAGATTTTTTTGTGAGGTTTTGTATTAGTGTTAGTCGATATACTCTAGAGTCGCTGTCAATAATAGTGAAGTGAAGTGAATTATATTTATGTAGCGCTTTTCTCTAGTGACTCAAAGCACTTTTACATAGTGAAACCCAATATCTGAGTTACATTTAAACCAGTGTGGGTGGGCACTGGGAGCAGGTGGGTGAAGTGTCTTGCCCAAGGACACAACGGCAGTGACTAGGACGGCGGAGGCGGTGAATCGAACCTGGAACCCTCAAGTTGCTGGCACGGCCGCTCTGCAACCCAAGCCATACCGCGTTGTTAAGCATGTTAATACATGCACTTACCAATATATACACAATGGAGGTGTCCTGGTACCACTTTTTTTAATGAAAGGGACCACAAAAAAATGTCATTATTGGCTTTATTATGAGGGACAAACTGTAAAAAATGAATGATTAATCTATGTAATCACTTACTGTTAATATCTGCTTACTTTATCCTTTAACATTTTGTATCCACACTTCTGTTCAAATGTAATAATTACTTATTCTTCTCTCTTTTGATACTTTACATTAGTTTTGGATGATACCACACATTTAGGTATCGATCCGATACCAAGTAGATACAGGATCATACATTGGTCATATTCAAAGTCCTGACTATATAAACATAATATGAATAAATGTTGTGATGCTAAAAAAAAATATTGTGTCGACGAGACACGCTCCTGTACTTGGTATCATTACAGTGGACGTCAGGTGTAGCTCCACGTGGCGTTTGTTTACATTTTGAGCTACGGTGTGTAGTGAAGATTGTTTAGCTGTTCCTCGTCCTCCAGTGATAATGCTACTTGTGAGAAACATACTTTATTTGTCGCCATGGAGACAAGGATTAGCGATTTAGAAGTAGCTGCCGACGAGCAAGCCTTGTCTTAAAGCACCTCTTCCTGAGGGTGTTTCAGTGTTATAACTTCACCTTTATCTTTACTTTTTACGCCAAAATGCGTCCGCTCTCCCTTTTCTGTCTCCACGCTGTGTCTGCTTGTAAGTACTCTGTGTGCGCGCGCTGCCGAACATGCTCCTCTGCTGGTAAAACCAGCAATGTCACGACGTGATGACGACAAGGGGGCTGGGCAACCGGTACTTTTTTAGAGGCAGTATAGTACCGAATATGATTCATTAGTATGGCAATACTATACTAATGCCGGTATACCGTACAACATACATATATACACATATCTGCACAACTGCACATACACTTTTCAATCAATCAAAGTTAATTTATATAGCCCGAGATCACGAGTGTCTCAAAGGGCTGCACAAGCCACGACGACATCCTCGGTTCAGAGCCCACATAAGGGCAAGGAAAAACTCACAAGCCAGTGGGATGTCAATGTGAATGACTATGAGAAACCTTGGAGAGGACCACAGATCCTCTAAGGCGACCGGGTGCAATGGACGTCGAGTGGGTCTAACAATATAGTGAGACTCCAGTCCATAGTGGATCTTAAATAACAGTATGAGAGTCCAGTCCATAGTGGATCTAACATAATAGTGAGAGTCCAGTCCATAGTGGATCTAACGTAATAGTGTGAGAGTCCAGTCCATAGTGGATCTAACATAATATTGTGAGAGTCCAGTCCATAGTGGATCTAACATAATATTGTGAGAGTCCAGTCCATAGTGGATCTAACATAATAGTGTGAGAGTCCAGTCCATAGTGCATCTAACATAATATTGTGAGAGTCCAGTCCATAGTGGATCTAACATAATATTGTGAGAGTCCAGTCCATAGTGGATCTAACATAATAGTGTGAGAGTCCAGTCCATAGTGGATCTAACATAATGATAGTAATAGTCCAGTCCATAGTGGATCTAACATAATAGTGTGAGAGTCCAGTCCATAGTGGATCCAACATAATAGTGAGAGTCCTGTCTACAATGGATCTAACATAATAGTGAGAGTCCAGTCCATAGTGGATCCAACATAATAATGAGAGTCCAGTCCATAGTGGATCTAACATAATAGTGAGAGTCCTGTCCACAGTGGATCTAATATAATAGTGAGAGTCCAGTCCATAGTGGATCGAACATAATATTGTGAGTCCAGGTCCATAGTGGATCTAACATAATAGTGAGAGTCCAGTTCATAGTGGATCCAACATAATAGTGTGAGTCCAGGTCCATAGTGGATCTAACATAATAGCGAGAGTCCAGTCCATAGTGGATCTAACATAATAGTGAGACTCCAGTCCATAGTGGATCTAACATAATAGTATGAGAGTCCAGTCCATAGTGGATCTAACATAATAGTGTGAGAGTCCAGTCCATAGTGGATCTAACATAATAGTAAGAGAGTCCAGTCCATAGAGGATCTAACATAATAGTGTGAGAGTCCAGTCCATAGTGGATCTAACATAATAGTGAGAGTCTAGTCCATAGTCGATCTAAAATAATAGTAAGAGAGTCCAGTCCATAGTGGATCTAACATAATAGTGAAAGTCCAGTCCATAGTGGATCTAACATAATAGTGAGAGTCCAGTCCATAGTGGATCTAACATAATAGTGAAAGTCCAGTCCATAGTGGATCTAACATAATAGTGAGAGTCCAGTCCATAGTGGATCTAACATAATAGTGTGAGAGTCCAGTCCATAGTGGATCTAACATAATAGTGAGAGTCCAGTCCATAGTGGATCTAACATAATAGTGAGAGTCCAGTCCATAGTGGATCTAACATAATAGTGTGAGAGTCCAGTCCATAGTGGATCTAACATAATAGTGAGACTCCAGTCCATAGTGGATCTAACATAATAGTATGAGAGTCCAGTCCATAGTGGATCTAACATAATAGTGTGAGAGTCCAGTCCATAGTGGATCTAACATAATAGTAAGAGAGTCCAGTCCATAGTGGATCTAACATA
Organism: Nerophis ophidion; assembly: GCF_033978795.1. Lineage (NCBI taxonomy): Eukaryota > Metazoa > Chordata > Actinopteri > Syngnathiformes > Syngnathidae > Nerophis > Nerophis ophidion. Next base: position 10,696,616 of record NC_084613.1, on the reverse strand, counting down.
ATAGTGTGAGAGTCCAGTCCATAGTGGATCTAACATAATAGTGTGAGAGTCCAGTCCATAGTGGATCTAACATAATAGTGAGAGTCTAGTCCATAGTGGATCTAAAATAATAGTAAGAGAGTCCAGTCCATAGTGGATCTAACATAATAGTGAGAGAGTCCAGTCCATAGTGGATCTAACATAATAGTGTGAGAGTCCAGTCCATAGTGGATCTAACATAATAGTAAGAGAGTCCAGTCAATAGTGGATGTAACATAATAGTGAGAGTCCAGTCCATAGTGGATCTAACATAATAGTGAGAGTCCAGTCCATAGTGGATCTAATATAATAGTGTGAGAGTCCAGTCCATAGTGGATCCAACATAATAGTGTGAGTCCAGGTCCATAGTGGATCTAACATATAAGTGAGAGTCCAGTCCATAGTGGATCTAACATAATATTGTGAGAGTCCTGTCCATAGTGGATCTAACATAATAGTGAAAGTCCAGTCCATAGTGGATCCAACATAATAGTGTGAGAGTCTAGTCCATAGTGGATCTAACATAATAGTGTGAGAGTCCAGTCCATAGTGGATCTAACATAATAGTAAGAGAGTCCAGTCCATAGTGGATCTAACATAATAGTGTGAGAGTCCAGTCCATAGTGGATCTAACATAATAGTGTGAGAGTCCAGTCCATAGTGGATCTAACATAATAGTGAGAGTCTAGTCCATAGTGGATCTAAAATAATAGTAAGAGAGTCCAGTCCATAGTGGATCTAACATAATAGTGAGAGAGTCCAGTCCATAGTGGATCTAACATAATAGTGTGAGAGTCCAGTCCATAGTGGATCTAACATAATAGTAAGAGAGTCCAGTCAATAGTGGATGTAACATAATAGTGAGAGTCCAGTCCATAGTGGATCTAACATAATAGTGAGAGTCCAGTCCATAGTGGATCTAATATAATAGTGTGAGAGTCCAGTCCATAGTGGATCCAACATAATAGTGTGAGTCCAGGTCCATAGTGGATCTAACATATAAGTGAGAGTCCAGTCCATAGTGGATCTAACATAATATTGTGAGAGTCCTGTCCATAGTGGATCCAACATAATAGTGTGAGAGTCTAGTCCATAGTGGATCTAACATAATAGTGAAAGTCCAGTCCATAGTGGATCCAACATAATAGTGTGAGAGTCTAGTCCATAGTGGATCTAACATAATAGTGAGAGAGTCCAGTCCATAGTGGATCCAACATAATAGTGTGAGTCCAGGTCCATAGTGGATCTAACATATAAGTGAGAGTCCAGTCCATAGTGGATCTAACATAATATTGTGAGAGTCCTGTCCATAGTGGATCTAACATAATAGTGAAAGTCCAGTCCATAGTGGATCCAACATAATAGTGTGAGAGTCTAGTCCATAGTGGATCTAACATAATAGTGAGATAGTCCAGTCCATAGTGGATCTAACATAGAGGAGACGTAACCAACACATGAATAATGATCTCAGCGTCGCTAGTGGACAAAATGTAACAAATTTTAGCGATATTACGGAGATGAAAGAAGGCCGTTTTAGTAACACTCTCATTGTGTGACTGAAAGGTGAGAGTTGGGTGGAATATAAATAATATCCAGATTCTTTACTGAGTCACCTTCTCTAATTGTTTGGTTGTCAAATGTTAAGGTGGTATTTGTCCTTTTTTTTTACCCCCCCTTCCTCTTTCCTCTTTGTTGGTGACTTAAATGAGTATTTTAGCAACCAATTCAAGACTTCATTTGTGCTGCAGTTTGTGATGTTTCTCGTGTCTTGTAAAAAAAAAAAAGCCAAACATTCCAAAAATGAACGTATCAAAAAGGTTTTGAACTCCAGTCCACTTCATTTATTTATAAAGCACATTTCAGAAAACATCACATCTTTCACAAATTGCCGCACAGAGCTAAGACATACACACTTGGGAGTCAATAATAGAACATATGTAATTATAAATACATACAAACCCCGTTTGTTGGGAAATTGTGTTAGATGTAAATATAAACAGAATACAATGATATGCAAATCCTTTTCAACCCATATTCAGTTGAATATGCTACAAAGACAACATATTTGATGTTATTTTGCAAGTAATCATTAACTTTAGAATTTGATGCCAGCAACACGTGACAAAGAAGTTGGGAAAGGTGGCAATAAATACTGATAAAGTTGAGGAATGCTCATCAAACACTTATTTGGAACATCCCACGGGTGTGCAGGCTAGTTAGGAACAGGTGGGTGCCATGATTGGGTATAAAAACAGCTTCCCAAAAATTGCTCAGTCTTTCACAAGAAAGGACGGGGCGAGGTACACCCCTTTGTCCACAACTGCGTGAGCAAATAGTCAAACAGTTTAAGAACAACGTTTCTCAAAGTGCAATTGCAAGAAATTTAGGGATTTCAACATCTACGCTCCATAATATCATCAAAAGGTTGAGAGAATCTGGAGAAATCACTCCACGTAAGCGGCATGGCCGGAAACCGACATTGAATGACCGTGACCTTCGATCCCTCAGACAACACTGTATCAAAAACCGACATCAGTCTCTAAAGGATATCACCACATGGGCTCAGGAACACTTCAGAAAACCACTGTCACTAAATACAGTTGGTCGCTACATCTGTAAGTGCAAGTTAAACTCTACTGTGCAAAGCGAAAGCCACTTATCAACAACATCCAGAAACGCCGGCGGCTTCTCGTGGCCCGAAATCATCTAAGATGGACTGATGCAAAGTGGAAAAGTCTTCTTTGGTCTGACGAGTCTACATTTCGAATTGTTTTTGGAAATATTCAACATTGTGTCAACCGGACCAAAGGGGAAGCGAACCATCCAGACTGTTATCGACGCAAAGTTGAAAAGCCAGCATCTGTGATGGTATGGGGGTGCATAGTGCCCAAGGCATGGGTAACTTACACATCTGTGAAGGCAGCATTAATGCTGAAAGGTACATACAGGTTTTGGAAGAACATATGTTGCCATCTAAGCGCCGTCTTTTTCATGGACGCCCCTGCTTATTTCAGCAAGACAATGCCAAGCCACATTCAGCATGTGTTACAACAGCGTGGCTTCGTAAAAAAAAAGAGTGCGGGTACTTTCCTGGCCCGCCTGCGGTCCAGACCTGTCTCCCATCGAAAATGTGTGGCACATTATGAAGCGTAAAATACGACAGCGGAGACCCCCGGACTGTTTAACTATTGTAGTGGCGTTTTGTGCAAAACGTGCACTTTAATTTAGTGTTGTTTTGATATGTCATCTTAGTGACATCATGCACAATAGTGCACTTCATTTGTTTTTAACTATTGTAGTGACGTTCTGTGCAAAAAGTGCACTTTATTTGAGTGTTGTTTTGATATGTCATCTTAGTGACATCATGCACAATAGTGCACTTAATTTGTTTTAACTATTGTAGTGGCGTTCTGTGGAAAAAGTGCACTTTAATTTAGTGTTGTTTTGATCCGTCATCTTAGTGACATCATGCACAAAAGTGCACTTTATAGGTTTTAAACTAGTGTAGTGGCGTTCTGTACAAAAAGTGCACTTTATTTGTTTTAAACTATTGTAGTGGCGTTCTGTGCAAAAAGTGCACTGCAATTGAGTGTCGTTTTGATATGTCAGTGACATCATGCACAAAAGTGCACTTTATTCGTTTTTAACTATTGTAGTGGCGTTCTGAACAAAAAGTGCACTTTATTTGTTTTACTATTGTAGTGGTGTTCTGTTTAAAAAGTTTTCTTCACTGAGTGTTGTTTTAATCTGTCATCTTAGATAAAGTAATAAATGGGTTGTACTTGTATAGCGCTTTTCTACCTTCAAGGTACTCAAAGCGCTTTGACACTACTTCCACATTCACCCATTCACACACACATTCACACACTGATGGAGGGAGCTGCCATGCAAGGCACTAACCAGCACCCATCAGGAGCAAGGGTGAAGTGTCTTGCTCAGGACACAACGGACTTAAAGTGCACTTTATTTGTTTTTAACTATTGTAGTGGCGTTCTATGCAAAAAGTGCACTTTAATTGAGTGTTGTTTTGATATGTCATCTCTGTGACATCATGCACAAAAGTGCACTTTATTTGTGTTTAAACTATTGTGGTGGCGTTCTGTACAAAAAGTGCACTTTAATTCAGTGTTGTTTTGATCTGTTGTCTCAGTGACATCATGCACAAAAGTGCACTTTATTTGTTTTAAACTACTGTTGTGGTGTTCTGTGCAAAAAGTGCACTTTAATTCAGTGTTGTTTTGATATGTCATCTTAGTGACATGCACAAAAGTGCACTTTAATTCAGTGTTGTTTTGATCTGTCATCTCAGTGACATCATGCACAAAAGTGCACTTTATTTGGTTTTAACTATTGTTGTGGCGTTCTGTTTAAAAAGTGCACTTTAATTGAGTGTTGTTTTGATCTGTCATCTCAGTGACATCATGCACAAAAGTGCACTTTATTTGGTTTTAACTATTGTTGTGGCGTTCTGTTTAAAAAGTGCACTTTAATTGAGTGTTGTTTTGATCTGTCATCTTGTGACATCACGCACAAAAGTGCACTTTTGCACAGAACGCCACTTTAATAGTTTAAAACCTAATAAAGTGCACTTTTGTGCGTGATGTCACTATTCAGTGTTGTTTTGATCCGTCATCTCAGTGACATCATGCACAAAAGTGCACTTTATTTGTTTTTAACTATTGTAGTGGCGTTCTGTACAAAAAGTGCACTTTATTTGTTTTTAACTATTGTAGTGGCTTTCTTTGCAAAAAGTGCATTTCAATTCAGTGTTGTTTTGATCTGTCATCTTAGCGACATCATGCACAAAAGTGCACTTTATTTGTTTTTAACTATTGTAGTGGCGTTCTGTGCAAAAAGTGCACTTTAAGTGAGTGTTGTTTTGATCTGTCATCTCAGTGACATCATGCATAAAAGTGCACTTTATTTGGTTTTAACTATTGCAGTGGCGTTCTGTTTAAAAAGTGCACTTTAATTGAGTATTGTTTTGATCTGTCATCTTAGTGACATCACGCACAAAAGTGCACTTTATTGGGTTTTAAACTATTATAGTGGCGTTTTGTACAAAAGTGCACTTTAATTGAGTGTTGTTTTGACCTGTCTTCTTAGCGACATCATGCACAAAAGTGCACTTTATTTGTTTTTAACTATTGTAGTGGCGTTCTGGGCAAAAAGTGCACTTGAATTCAATGTTGTTTTGATAAGTCATCTTAGTGACATCATGCACAATAGTGCACTTTATTTGTTTTTTAACTATTGTGGTGGCGTTCTGTTTAAAAAGTGCACTTTAATTGAGTATTGTTTTGATCTGTCATCTTAGTGACATCACGCACAAAAGTGCACTTTTGCACAGAACCCAATAAAGTGCACTTTTGTGCGTGATGTCACTATTCAGTGTTGTTTTGATCTGTCATCTCAGTGACATCATGCACAAAAGTGCACTTTATTTGTTTTTAACTATTGTAGTGGCGTTCTGTACAAAAAGTGCACTTTATTTGTTTTTAACTATTGTAGTGGCTTTCTTTGCAAAAAGTGCATTTCAATTCAGTGTTGTTTTGATCTGTCATCTTAGTGACATCATGCACAAAAGTGCACTTTATTTGTTTTAACTTTTGTAGTGGCGTTCTGTGCAAAGTGCACTTTAATTGAGTGTTGTTTTGATAAGTCATCTTAGTGACATCATGCACAAAAGTGCACTTAATTGGTTTTTAACAATTATAGTGGCGTTCTGTGCAAAAAGTGCACTTTAATTGAGTGTTGTTTTGATCTGTCATCTTAACGACATCATGCACAAAAGTGCACTTTATTTGTTTTTAACTTTTGTAGTGGCGTTCTGTGCAAAAAGTGCACTTTAATTGAGTGTTGTTTTGATCCGTCATCTTAGTGACATCATGCACAAAAGTGCACTTTATTTGTTTTTAACTATTGTAGTGGCGTTCTGTGCAAAAAGTGCATTTCAATTCAGTGTTGTTTTGATAAGTCATCTTAGTGACATCATGCACAAAAGTGCACTTTATTTGGTTTTAACTATTGTAGTGGCGTTCTGTTTAAAAAGTGCACTTTAATTGAGTATTGTTTTTGATATGTCATCTTAGTGACATCGCGCACAAAAGTGCACTTTATTGGGTTTTAAACTATTATAGTGGCGTTCTGTGCAAAAGTGCACTTTAATTGAGTGTTGTTTTGATAAGTCATCTTAGTGACATCATGCACAAAAGTGCACTTAATTGGTTTTTAACAATTATAGTGGCGTTCTGTGCAAAAAGTGCACTTTAATTGAGTGTTGTTTTGATCTGTCATCTTAACGACATCATGCACAAAAGTGCACTTTATTTGTTTTTAACTTTTGTAGTGGCGTTCTGTGCAAAAAGTGCACTTTAATTGAGTGTTGTTTTGATCCGTCATCTTAGTGACATCATGCACAAAAGTGCACTTTATTTGTTTTTAACTATTGTAGTGGCTTTCTTTGCAAAAAGTGCATTTCAATTCAGTGTTGTTTTGATATGTCATCTGAGTGACATCATGCACAAAAGTGCACTTTATTTGGTTTTAACTATTGTAGTGGCGTTCTGTTTAAAAAGTGCACTTTAATTGAGTGTTGTTTTGATAAGTCATCTTAGTGACATCACGCACAAAAGTGCACTTTATTGGGTTTAAACTATTATAGTGGCATTCTGTACAAAAAGTGCACTTTAATTGAGTGTCGTTTTGATAAGTCATCTTAGTGACATCATGCACAAAAGTGCACTTTATTTGTTTTAAACTATTGCAGTGGCGTCTGTGCAAAAAGTGCACTTTAATTCAGTGTTGTTTTGATATGTCATCTTAGTGACATGCACAAAAGTGCACTTTAATTCAGTGTTGTTTTGATCTGTTGTCTCTGTGACATCATGCACAAAAGTGCACTTTATTCGTTTTTAACTATTGTAGTGGCGTTCTGTACAAAAAGTGCAATTTATTTATTTTTAACTATTGTAGTGGCGTTCTGTGCAAAAAGTGTACTTTAATTGAGTGTTGTTTTGATATGTCAGTGACATCTTGCACAAAAGTGCGCTTTATTCGGTTTTTAACTATTGTATTGGCATTCTGTGCAAAAAGTGCACTTTAATTTAACGGTTTTTTGATATGTCATGTTAGTGACATCATGCACAAAAGTGCACTTAATTGGTTTTTAACAATTATAGTGGCGTTCTGTGCAAAACTGCACTTTAATTCAGTGTTGTTTTGATCTGTCTTCTTCGCGACATCATGCACAAAAGTGCACTTTATTTGTTTTTACACTATTGTAGTGGCGTTCTGTACAAAAAGTGCACTTTAATTTAGTCATGTTTTGATCCGTCATCTTAGTGACATCATGCACAAAAGTGCACTTTATTGGGTTTTAAACTACTGCATAGGAGTTCTGTGCAAAAAATGCACTTTGAGTGTTGTTTTGATATGTCATCTTAGTGCACATAATCATCATACTGCTGTGATTATATGCATCAAGTCTCCATTCAAGGCTAAGGCAAAAAAACAATCCAGATATATATCGTGTATCGTGACACGGCCTAAAGATATCACGATATTAATAAGAAGGCCGTATCGCCCTAGTTAGAGGCATTGCTAAATGTACTTACATTCATGCATGATAATAATAACCCAAGTAAGAAGTCGTACGGAGGTGTACGCCACCTGGGGGGAAAAAACTCTTCGCGATATCGGTGGTGACCCCCCTGGGGAGCCCCCACCCCCCCCCCCCCCCCCCCCCCCCGCCCCCGCAAACAGCCACCCTGCTTGTCACATCACATCACCGGGAGAGAAAAGGGGGAGTTTTTGCAACATTTTGCGTGCCATTAAAACGCTGCTGGCACGTCTCTCCCTGCTTGAAAAGGTTGCACAATGGTGGTAAATGTGCGCAGGGGTGCACTCTTTTGGTCTACCCAAGGCCGGGGGGGAGGGTGTTTTTTTTTTTTTTTTCGAATTTGGGGGACAATACCGACCGGATTCCTGCCGTGTCTCCTCAAATAGAGCACCGCAGCCCCTTGAGGCTTCCCCTGCACGCCTGAGAGAAGTGTCCATAAACTTTTGTTTCTTTATGTGTTAGAGAGCTGGATCGAGCGATGCCTCAACGAGAGCGAGATCAAGCGCTACTCCAGCCACGTGTCTCTGGGCAACATGTCACCGACGAGCGTAAGAGAAACCGGCACAAATTTAAAAAAAAAAAAGAAAAAAAAGTTCACATTTTAATGCGGAAATGTAACTGTTGTGATGTTTTTTTCATTCCCGACCCCTAACCGTTGCAGATGAAGAGAAGGAGAACAACCGAGCATCCAAGCCGCATTCCACGCCAGCCACGCTTGAATGGTACGTGTTTTTTTGTTTTGTTTTTTGTTTTTGTGTCTACTTTAGTGTGGCAAAGTCATTTTAAGCCATGTCACGATTCACCATATATATCTGCTTTTAGTGCACTTTTGTGCATGATGTCACTGAGATGACGTATCAAAAAAACACTAAATTAAAGTGCACTTTTTGTACAGAACGCCACTATATAGTTAAAACAAATAAGTGCACTCTTGTGCATGATGTCACTAAGATGACTTATCAAAACAACACTAAATTAAAGTGCACTTTTTGTACAGAATGCCACTGCAATAGTTTAAACAATTAAAGTGCACTTTTGTGCATGATGTCACTAAGATGACTTATCAAAACAACACTTAAATATAGTGCACGTTTGTACAGAACGCCACTACAATAAATTAAAACAAAGTACACTTTTGTGCATGATGTCACTGAGATGACATATCAAAACAACACTGAATTAAAGTGCACTTTTTGTACAGAACGCCACTGCAATAGTTTAAAACAAATAAAGTGCACTTTTGTGCATGATGTCACTAGATGACTTATCAAAACAATACTAAATTGTAGTGCACTTTTTGTACAGAACAGCACTACAATAGTTAAAAACCAATAAAGTGCACTTTTGTGCATGATGTCACTAAGATGACTTATCAAAACAACACTCAATTAAATTGCACTTCTTGTACAGAACGCAACTGCAATAGTTTAAAACAAATAAAGTGCACTTTTGTGCATGATGTCACTAAGATTGACTTATCAAAACAACACTTAAATATAGTGCACGTTTTGTGCAGAACGCCACTACAATAAATTAAAACAAAGTACACTTTTGTGCATGATGTCACTAAGATGACATATCAAAACAACACTAAATTAAAGTGCACTTTTTGTACAGAACGCCTCTACAATCGTTAAAACAAATAAAGTGCACTTTTGTGCATGATGTCACTAAGATGACATATCAAAACAACACTAAATTAAAGTGCACTTTTTGTACAGAACACCACAACAATAGTTCAAAACAATTCAAGTGCTCTTTTGTGCATGATGTCACTAAGATGACATATCAAAACAACACTAAATTAAAGTGCACTTTTTGTACAGAACGCCTCTACAATCGTTAAAACAAATAAAGTGCACTTTTGTGCATGATGTCACTAAGATGACTTATCAAAACAACACTCAATTAAAGTGCACTTTTGCACAGAATGCCACTATAATAGTTTAAAACCCAATAAAGTGCACTTTTGTGCGTGATGTCACTAAGATGACATATCAAAACAATACTCAATTAAAGTGCACTTTTTAAACAGAACGCCACTACAATAGTTAAAACCAAATAAAGTGCACTTTTGTGCATGATGTCACTAAGATGACTTATCAAAACAACACTTAAATATAGTGCACTTTTTGTACAGAACACCACTACAATAGTTTAATCAAATAAAGTGCCCTTTAGTGCATGATGTCACTGAGATGACTTGTCAAAAAAACACTAAGTTAAAGTGCACGTTTTGTGCAGAACGCCACTACAATAAATTAAAACAAAGTACACTTTTGTGCATGATTTCACTGAGATGATTTATCAAAACAACACTAGATTAAATTGTACTTTTTGCACAGAACGCCACTACAATATTTTTAAACAAATAAAGCGCACTTTTCTTTTGTGCATGATGTCACTAAGATGACATATCAAAACAACACTAAATTAAAGTGCAATTTTTGTACAGAACGCCACTACAATAGTTTAAAACAAAGTGCACTTTTGTGCATGATGTCACTGAGATGTCATTTCAAAACAACACTATTTTAAAGTTCACTTTTTGTGCAGAACGCCACAACAATAGTTTAAAACAAATAAAGTGCATTTTTGTGCATGATGTCACTAAGTTGACTTATCAAAACAACACTAAAATAAAAGTGCACTTTTTGTACAGAACGGCAGTACAATAGTTAAAAACAATTAAAGTGCACGTTTGTGCATGATGACACTAAGATGACATATCAAAAACAACACTAAATTAAAGTGCACTTTTCATACAGAACGCCACTCCAAACAAATGCATGATCTGTCTTGTCCGGTCCAGGTTGGAGGAGAACTACGAGATAGCGGAAGGTGTGTGCATCCCGAGGAGCGCCCTCTACATGCACTACCTGGACTTCAGCGAGAAGCACGACACGCAGCCCGTCAATGCCGCCAGCTTTGGGAAGGTAACACCTGGTCTTCATTCACACCAAAGGAGAGAAACAGGAATCAACTTACAACAAAGAATAACTTTTTTGACCTTGAAAAGACTTCAAGTGCATCAATTTGCCTGAAAAAAAATAAAATAATAATAATAAAGTATTCCCACGTTTAACTGGGGGGGTTACGTTCCAAAAAATACCCGCTTTGGGTGAAATCCGTGTAGTAGTATTGTATTTTATTTTTTCCTTTTTTTTGTGTGTTTTCGCCAATTATTTATTTTTTTTGTTTTTTTTCCATTTACTGTGCATGTTTTTTTCATTTACAGGTTGTTCTTTTCATTTATAATGTTTTTTTTTTTTCCATATACAGTACTGTACAGCAGTGGTTCTCAAATGGGGGTACTTGAGGTATTCCAAGGGGTACGTGAGATGTTTTAAAAAATATTCTAAAAATAGCAACAATTCAAAAATCCCTTATAAATATTTTTGGGGGGAAAATAGCAACAATTCAAAAATCTTTTATAAATATATTTATTGAAAAATAGCAACAATTCAAAAATATTTTATAAATATATTTATTGAAAAAATAGCAACAATTCGAAAATCCTTAATAAATATATTTATTCTAAAAATAGCAAAAATTCAAAAATCCTTTATAAATATATTTATTGAAAAATAGCAACAATTCAAAAATCCTTTATAAATATATGTATTGAAAAATAGCAACAATTCAAAAATCCTTTATAAATATATGTATTGAAAAATAGCAACAATTCAAAAATCCTTTATAAATATATTTATTGAAAAATAGCAACAATTCAAAAATCCTTTATAATATATTTATTCCAAAAATAGCAACAATTCAAAAAATCCTTTATAAATATATTTATTGAAAAATAGCAACAATTCAAAAATCCTTTATAAATATATTTATTGAAAAATAGCAACAATTCAAAAATCCTTTATAAATATATTTATTGAAAAATAGCAACAATTCAAAAATCCTTTATAAATATATGTATTGAAAAATAGCAACAATTCAAAAATCCCTTTATAAATATATTTATTGAAAAATAGCAACAATTCAAAAATCCTTTATAAATATATTTATTGAAAAATAGCAACAATTCAAAAATCCTTTATAAATATATTTATTGAAAAATAGCAACAATTCAAAAATCCTTTATAATATATTTATTCCAAAAATAGCAACAATTCAAAAATCCTTTATAAATATATTTATTGAAAAATAGCAAACAATTCAAAAATCCTTTATAAATATATTTATTGAAAAATAGCAACAATTCAAAAATCCTTTATAATATATTTATTCCAAAATAGCAACAATTCAAAAATCCTTTATAAATATATTTATTGAAAAATAGCAACAATTCAAAATCCTTTATAAATATATTTATTGAAAAATAGCAACAATTCAAAAATCCTTTATAAATATATTTATTGAAAAATAGCAACAATTCAAAAATCCTTTATAAATATATTTATTGAAAATAGCAACAATTCAAAAATCCTTTATAATATATTTATTGAAAAATAGCAATAATTCAAAAATCTTTTATAAATATATTTATTCTAAAAATAGCAACAATTAAATGGGTTGTATTTGTATAGCGCTTTTCTACCTTCAAGGTACTCAAAGCGCTTTGACGCTACTTCCACATTCACCCATTCACACACACATTCACACACTGATGGAGGGAGCTGCCATGCAAGGCGCTAACCAGGGCCCATCAGGAGCAAGGGTGAAGTGTCTTGCTCAGGACACAACGGACGTGACGAAGTTGGTACTAGGTGGGGATTGAACCAGGGACCCTCGGGTTGCGCACGGCCACTCTCCCAACTGCCTCACGCCATTCCTAAATAAGTATATCTATTCTAAAAATAACAACAATTCAAATATCCTTTATAATATATTTATTCTAAAAATAGCAACAATTCAAAAATCCTTTATAAATATATGTATTGAAAAATAGCAACAATTCAAAAATCTTTTATAAATATATTTATTGAAAATTAGCAACAATTCAAAAATCCTTTAGAAATATATTTATTCTAAAAATAGCAACAATTCAAAAATCATTTATAGATATATTTATTGTAAAAATAGCAACAATTCAAAAATCCTTTATGAATATATTTATTCTAAAAAGCAACAATTCAAAAATCCTTTATAAATATATTTATTCTAAAAATAGCAACAATTCAAAAATCCTTAATAAATATATTTATTGAAAAATATCAACAATTCAAAAATCCTTTATAAATATATTTATTGAAAAATAGCAACAATTCAAAAATTTCTAATAAATATATATTTTCCAAAAATAGCAACAATTCAAAAATCCTTTATACGTATATTTATTCTAAAAATAGCAAAAATTCAAAAATCCTTTATAAATATATTTATTGAAAAATAGCAATAATTCAAAAATCCTTTATAAATATATTTATTCTAAAAATAGCAACAATTCAAAAATCCTTTATAAACATATTTATTGAAAAATAGCAACAATTCAAAAATCCTTTATAAATATATTTATTCTAAAAATAGCAACAATTCAAAAATCCTTTATAAATATATTTATTGAAAAATAGCAATAATTCAAAAATAATTTATAAATATATTTATTGAAAAATAGCAACAATTCAAAAATCCTTTATAAATATATTTATTTTAAAAATAGCAACAATTCAAAAATCCTTTATAAATATATTTATTGAAAAATAGCAACAATTCAAAAATCCTTTATAAATATATTTATTGAAAAATAGCAACAATTCAAAAATCCTTTATAAATATATTTATTCTAAAAATAGCAACAATTCAAAAATCCTTTATGAATAAATTTATTGAAAAATAGCAACAATTCAAAAATCATTTATAAATATACAGTATGTATTCTAAAAATAACAACAATTCAAAAATCCTCTATAAATATATTTATTGAAAAATAGCAACAATTCAAAAATCCTTTTTAAATATATTTATTGAAAAATATCAACAATTCGAAAATCCTTTTATAAATATATTTATTGAATAATACTTCAACAAAATATGAATGTAAGTTCATAAACTGTGAAAAGAAATGCAACAATGCAATATTCAGTGTTGACAGCTAGATTTTTTTGTGGACATTTTCCATAAATATTGATGTTAAAGATTTATTATTTTGTGAAGAAATGTTTAGAATGCTGCGATGAGGTGGCGACTTGTAGCTGAGATAGGCGCCAGCGCCCCCCGTCACCCCAAAAGGGAATAAGCGGTAGAAAATGGATGGATGTTTAGAATGAAGTTCATGAATCCAGATGGATCTCTATTACAATCCCCAAAGAGGGCACTTTAAGTTGATGATTACTTCTATGTGTAGAAACCTTTATTTATAATTGAATCACTTTTTTATTTTTCAACAGGTTTTTTGTTATTTTTATATCTTTTTTTCCAAATAGTTCAAGAAAGACCACTACAAATAAGCAATATTTTGCACTGTTATAATATTTAGTAAATCAGAAACTAAAGACATAGTGCTGTATTTTACTTTTTTATCTCTTTTTTTTTTTTACCAAAAATTCTTTGTTCTGATTAGGGGGTACTTGAATTAAGAAAATGTTCACAGGGGATACATCACTAAAAAAAGGTTGAGAACCCTTGCTGTGTAGTATATGTTTTTTCCTTTCTTACCGTATTTTTCGGAGTATAAGTCGCACCTGCCGAAAATGCATAATAAAGAAGGAAAAAAAACATATAAGTCGCAATTTTTGGGGAAATGTATTTGATAAAATCCAACACCAAGAATAGACATTTAAAAGGCAATTTAAAATAAATAAAGAATAGTGAACAACAGGCTGAATAAGTGTACGTTATATGAGGCATAAATAACCAACTGAGAAGGTGCCTGGTATGTTAACGTAACATATTATGGTAAGAGTCATTCAAATAACTATAACATATAAAAAATGCTATAAATTTACCAAACAATCTGTCACTCCTACTCGCTGAATCCCATGAAATCTTATACGTCTAGTCTCTTACGTGAATGAGCTAAATAATATTATTTGATATTTTACGGCAGGGATGTCAAACATGCGGCCCGCGGGATGAGTTTGCTATGTGTAAAATTAAGTTGCAATTTTAATTTTAAAAAAAAGTGTTGTTCTATATGTGTCCACTGGATGTCGCAATAGAAATTATGTTAGGCAAGCAAATTGTTTATACCGGGGGTTAGCAAGTTTACCAAACAAGAGGTACACAATAAAGCATGGCTGCGAATCCTTCCCCTCGACCCATTGCAAAACAAATTGAACTAAATTTTAAATTTAAAGAAAGTGAACAAAGTGAGATTTACTGCAATACTGTCAGTCTTTTAAGTTTTTATTTTTGGTTTGTTGAAACTGTTCACACTGTGCAGAGCTTTTATTTTTCTATGGATACGCAGTGATCCCTAGATGGAAGGGAGTAACTCAACCCTCTTGAATTCATATGTCAGTTTGTTTGGTTTTTTGGGTTAGCATAGGATTACTATGTGGCAATGACAAATGAGGTAGTTGATGGTCGTTTTTATTAATGCTTTATTTCGTTTTTCGTTCAATCCTATATGGGCTGTGACTTAAAGTTGAATTGCTCTGTAGAGACACACTGAGATTAACTCTAAATTCTTTGTCTTCTTCATGGTGTTTTTGAAACTGCACCAATTTTTTCCTTCGGAATTTTCAAGAAACTTGGAGTGTTTTGTCAATTATTTGTGATGTGTGTACGTTTTCAGAATGTGCTTCTTTTATTTTGGGCCGAAGTGAAACAAAGAAAACAATCTAAAGTTGTCGTAGTTGCATCTTCAAGTTATTCCGCGATTTTATCCATTCGTCCCACATGGAAATAGATTTTCCTCCATGCGGCCACTGAGATAAAATTAGTCTGACACCCCTGTTTTATGGTAATGTGTTAATCATTTCACACATAAGTCGCTCCCGAGTATAAGTCGCACCCCCGGCCAAACTACGAAAAAAAACTGCGATTTATAATCCGAAAAATACGATATATATGTTTTAAGTCCGTAAAACCCCTAACCACACGCTTTATCAACTTTTCCCAGACAGACATTAAAATTTTCTCACATTTCTCTCGTTTAAACACTCTTAAAGTTCAAACTTTGGTGGATTTAAAAAAAAAAATACAGCACACTAATGTATTAAAGAATGAAACCAAAGATCATGATTTACCGTGAATTGATTTAAACAAGTTGAAAAACTTATTGGGGTGTTACCATTTAGTGGTCAGTTGTATGGAATATGTACTGTACTATGCAATCTACTAATAAAAGTTTCAATCAATCAATCAATCAATCAAAAACTGTTTTTTTAGGGCGCTAGGATTTTCTGACCTATAATTAAGCCCGGGTTTTATCGTAAAGCCCGCAGTATTTTCCACACAGAACCAGAGTCAAACCATCTTTTTGGGCCTTAAATCCTGCACTTTTGGCTTCGTCCATTTTATAAAAGGTGCCAGAGGGCAATTGTTTCCAAAAATAAGTCAGTCTCATCCATATTAAAAACATGTTCAGAATTATTTCCCCCACCACAGTATACATTCTGCACTGTACTGTATATAATCTTACAAAATAAAGATGACAATTTGTGCCAATTTAAAAAATAAAAAAGTCAGGATTAATGGCTACAACGAGCAAATTTTGCAGAGCATAGCTTTTGGAAGTGGGGTTTGAAGCATGATACTGATAAAGCATTTTCCCCCGGGGTCGCCTGGCATCACAGAGGGCCCGCTCTACCACTTTACCATTTGATCATTACAAGTCATCGGAATACTGTGGATCAACACGCTATACGTTCTTAGTCCATACGGGCTTGAATATTCTCCTTAGTTTTTGGGGTTTTTTTTAAATCCTGTATCTGCACTTTTATCCAGATTCTCACTTAAACGGAAGGCCCCAAAAAGTGTCCTGGCAGTAAATAGTCGTTTTTGCGTATTTCGCAAAGAAACAAAACATTGCTGTTAGTGTAAGACACGAACCAAATCTTTTTTGAGAGCCCAAAAAAGTACACACAAATATCAATTAGATCAAATAAATCCATCCATCCATTTTCTATCGCTTATTCCCTTTCGGGGTGGCGGGGGGCGCTGGTGCCTATTTCAGCTACTATCGGGCGGAAGGCGGGGTACACCCTGGATAAATAATTTAATTTTTTTTTTTAATCACAAAAATATTCAACTGCAGGAGATTCATGCTTCTCATTGGACAAAAATTTCATAGAAGAAGGCAGATATATGCTGGTATAAAAGAGTCGTTCCATGAATCCATGAAGATTTGTGCAGTAGTCACTGAAAAATGCCATAAAAATGCTAATAAAATATTGTTAACATTTCGGAAAAATATAGCATACGATAAAATAAATCGATGCATGTAAACCCACTTGTAAAATATATATATATATATATATATATATATATATACAATTGGATTAAAATTTCAGTCAAAAGGCCAAAAAAATAACTTTTGGTTCTCTTTTTTGCTTCGTTTTTTTAGGGTTCTAGAATTTTTTTACCTATAAATAGCCCCAGGTTTGATCATAAAGCCCACAGCGTTTCCACACATAACCATCTTTCTGGGTCAGGACTTTTGGATTCGTCCTGCATTTTAAAAGTGCGAGAGGACATTTGTTTCCAAAATAAGTCTGTCTCATCCATATTAAAAACATGTTCAGGATTATTTCCCCCACCACAGTATACATTCTGTAGTATACAAGACACATGGCATGAAGAAGATGGATTGACAATGGTCTACAGTCCCTTAGCCAATCAGGACGCAGAACACAATGCGCATTCATACGCTGTAAAGAAAAAAAGCTGCGACCAAAAAAATATTCTGGTTTGTTCTTATTAGTTTGAACTTAGATTTCGTCTCTTTTTGCTATGTTTTTTTGTTTAAATTTTTTAGGGTTCTATGATTTTTTGACTTATACATAAACCCGGGTTTTCCACACATAACCAGAGTCACACCATCTTTCTGGGCCTTAAATCCTGCACTTTTGGAATCGTCCTGCATTTTAAAGGTGCGAGAGGACATTTGTTTCCAAAATAAGTCTGTCTCATCCATATTAAAAACTTGTTCAGGATTATTTCCCCCACCACAGTATACATTCTGTAGTATACAAGACACATGGCATAAAGAAGATGGATTGGCAATGGTCTACAGTCCCTTAGCCAATCAGGACGCAGGACACAATGTGCTTTCATACGCTGTAAAAACAAAAAGCATGCGACAAAAAAAAAAATCTGGTTTGTTCTTATTAGTTTGAACTTAGAGTTTCTCTTTTTGCTACGTTTTTAAGGTTTAATAAGTCTCTCTCCTCCATATTAAAAACATGTTCAGGATTATTTACCCCACTACAGAAAAAAAGTAGACACAAATATCAATTAGATCAAATAAATAAATAATTTAAATTTAAAAAAAAAATGAAGAAGATGGATTGACAATGGTCTACAGTCCCTTAGCCAATCAGGACGCAGGACACAATGCGCATTCATACGCTGTAAAAACAAAAAGCATGCGACAAAATTTTTTTCTAGTTTGTTCTTATTAGTTTGAACTTAGAGTTTGTCTCTTTTTGCTCTGTTTTTAAGGTTTAATAAGTCTATCTCATCCATATTAAAAAACTCAGGATTATTTCCCCCACCACAGTATACATTCTGCACTGTACAAGACACATGGCTGCAGGATTTTTTGACCTATAAATAAGCCCGGGCAGTGACCAGGATGGCGGAAGCTGGGATCGAACCCGGAAATCTCAAGTTGCTGACACGGCCACTCTACCAACCGAGCTACACCGCCCCAAAATTAATGGTCAATAAGTTGTTTGTCATCTTTGTACTTTGTAAACAACAGTTTCTTCAACTGGATCACGTTAGCAGACTGTCTTTACTTCATTGAACTCCACATACTAAATGTTTTTAATGTTGTCCGTGCATACAAATGTTTTTCTAAACGGTTTGGCCGAAATGTGTTTTTTGCTTCGGCCTCATGCCCAAATAGGCGTAAAGCTTAATTTGTTTTTAGGGTGGGGTTTTTGCGTTAAATGGCGACAGTCGACGATTCCCCCGCTGCAGCTTGAGCTCGGCCCCTCAGTGTGAAGCCGAGAGATGGACTTTGCTGAGTTCCCACAACCCTGAGAAAGACACCCGCCCACCCCCAAAAAAAAACGCACCCCACCCCTCTCTTCTGAGGATCCTGTCGGAAGATATTGAAAAAGAGAAGGGGCCGGGATTAATGTGTAATTAAAGGACATTTGGAAGGGTGAGATGTTGCGGAATGTTAGATCAGTGGCTGGAGCGGTGTGGGGTGTCCTTTAAGGAAGGCTTCATTGATTCAGGACAAAAAAAAAAAAAAAAATGTGGAGGGGGTGGGGGGGTGGCCCGTCTGCTCATTTATCAAGCAGGGGCCTGACACAAACTTCACAGCTTGCCCTCTATTTTCACGCCGCACAATAGCCGGCGACACTGTTTGCTAAAGTTCCTGCACCGGGAGCCCGACCCGGTAGACAAAAAAAAAAAAAAAAGTGGGGAAGAAATACAACTAAGAAATGTATGACTCAACAAGAAAGTGTTTTTTTTTTCTCTCTTTTTTAAGGTTTCTTTTTGGTTTTTTGTCACTTCACAGATTATAAGGCAGCAGTTCCCTGCACTAACCACCAGGCGACTTGGAACTAGAGGCCAGTCTAAGTGAGTTGCACCTCCAAAACATGACATCCATCAATCAATGTTTGTTTATACAGCCCTAAATCACAAGTGTCTCAAAGGGCTGCACAAGCATTACTAATGTATATCCAGTTTTTCTTTAACTATATTTAAAGTTGAGCTTTGGTGGTACAATAAATACTCATGTTTTCAAATTAATGAATAATCGAGGTCACAATCAATCAATCAATCAATGTTTACTTATATAGCCCTAAATCACTAGTGTCTCAAAGGGCTGCACAAACCACAACGACATCCTCGGTAGGCCCACATAAGGGCAAGGAAAACTCAACCAAAATTAAAGCTGCAAGCAGCGATGGACGGGACCGACTTTTGCTGGTGTTTCCTGCCTTTACCCATTCAACATATCTTTACCTGCACTTTACCTACCTTCCCTGCATCCTGGGGTCACACGGGTGCTTCTTTCTGTCACCCATACACGCTGGTGCTTCCTGCCATCACCCATTCAACATATCTTTACCTGCACATTACCTACCTTCTCTGTATCCTGGAGTCAAACTAGTGACTCCTTCTTTCACCCAGTCAACATATCTTTACCCGCACGTTACCTACCTTCTCTGCATTGTGTGGTCACGCTGGTGCTTCCTGCTTTTAAACGGCCATTTTGAGACGGCATTAGCGCAGCCGTTCTTTGAAGGCTCGTAAAATCAAAACCGGAGCAGTTAGAAAAACTATCTCCGCAACTTTTAATCAGAAGGGTTCATTCTCTTTCCTGTGGGAGTTTGAAGCCGGCACAACAAACGCGCTCAGAGGAGATAATGTTTGAAAAAAGGTGACAGGTTTTTACAAAACTTTTGTTTTGAAGGAGTAATTGCCAACTTCCTGTTGATTTTTACTGAAGAATGTAAATGAATGAAATGTAGGTCTAAGTGAGACCTACATAGAGGTTTTTTGTTTCATGTCTCTACGACATTCCTACCGGAAGTTACAAGCAGTTTTGTCCGTGTTTTCTTCCTAGGAGCAGTTTTGTCCGTGTTTTCTTCCTAGGGGGCGGTAAAGCGCAATTTTAAGTTTTGGGTTTTTTTTTTTTTATTAGATCGCAATTTTTGCCAGTCTTAATATGTGTGTCCAATTTGGTGAGTTTTGAAGCATTTAAAGGGGGTCAAATTACAGCTCAAAGAGGCAAAAATGACATTTTTTAGGAAACTTTTGTTTTGAAGGGGTGTTTGCCAACTTCCTGTTGATTTTTGTTTTGAAGGGGTGATTGCCAACTTCCTGTTGATTTTTACTGAAGAATGTAAATAAATTAAATGTAGGTCTAAGTGAGACCTGCATAGAGGTTTTTGTTTCATGTCTCTACGACATTCCTAAGGGAAGTTACAAGCAGTTTTGTCTGTGTTTTCTTCATAGGGGGCGCTAGAGCGCAATTTTAAGTTTTGGGGTTTGTTTTTTTTATTAGATCGCAATTTTTGCCAGTCTTAATATGTGTTTCCAATTTGGTGAGTTTTGAAGCATTTAAAGGGGGTCAAATTACAGCTCAAAGAGGCAAAAATGACATTTTTTAGGAAACTTTTGTTTTGAAGGGGTGTTTGCCAACTTCCTGTTGATTTTTGTTTTGAAGGGGTGATTGCCAACTTCCTGTTGATTTTTACTGAAGAATGTAAATAAATTAAATGTAGGTCTAAGTGAGACCTACATAGAGGTTTTTGTTTCATGTCTCTACGACATTCCTAAGGGAAGTTACAAGCAGTTTTGTCTGTGTTTTCTTCATAGGGGGCGCTAGAGCGCAATTTTAAGTTTTGGGGTTTGTTTTTTTTATTAGATCGCAATTTTTGCCAGTCTTAATATGTGTTTCCAATTTGGTGAGTTTTGAAGCATTTAAAGGGGGTCAAATTACAGCTCAAAGAGGCAAAAATGACATTTTTTAGGAAACTTTTGTTTTGAAGGGGTGTTTGCCAACTTCCTGTTGATTTTTGCTGAAGGATGTCATATTCTGCATAATTTAACTTTATTTTGCTCCAAATATTGTATTTTAAAAAAGGTAATAAGAAGATAATATACACATTTTAGTGATCCAGAAACATATAAAAATATTTTTTTTAAAAACAACACAGAACTATAAAGAGTATTTGCTACCAGATGACGGGATTCTTGGAGGAATTGCGTTTAAATGCTCCAATGCCGAAATGGAACTGAAATGCTGACAGAATGTAGTATGAAAGTAAGAAGAGTTTGAGTTTTCCAGAAAAAAAAAACAGGGTTTGGTTTGGGACTTGGAAAAGTGTTAGTTTGAATCTCCAGGATGAGTGGGATGTGTTGACGTTGGAACGGTATAATCGGTTGAAAAATGTGGGAATTGTGCAACTTGGAAAAATGTTCCATTCATTTCAATGGAACTTAATGGAAATTTGGGAATTTTTGGAAAAAGCGGGATTTAAAATAAAAAAATATTAAGAGCATGAATGCCCTGAAATGGTTGGTGTTGGAATTAAATCAGTCAAGAACTGTTGAAGTAGTAACAATTTTTTAAATCAGAAATTGTAATATGGAATTTCGGGAAAACCGGAACTGTTTCAAGTTCCTAAACCAACTTGATTTTTTTTGTCCTGACTTAGAGGAATGTTTTGACAGTGAAACGGTTGAAATGAGTTGAAAAATGTAAAAGGAGTAGTCAAACGAAAAAGGTTGAAGATAGGGTTAGAAACAAAAAAGGAATTCCTGGAAGTTTGTTGAACGTGTAAAAATGCTAGTGTAAATATTCAGGGTGACTGGAATATGTCAATGTTGGAACGGTTTGAATCGGTTGAAAAATGTGGGAATTGTAAAACTTGAAAAAATGTCCCATTCATTTCAATGGGAACTTAATGGAAATTTGGGAATTTGGGGGAAAATTGGGATTTAAAAAAAAATGATTAATAGCATGAATGAGCTGAATTGGTCGGTGCTGGAATTGTTAAAATCGGTCAAGAAATGTTGAAGTAGTAACCGTTTTTTAATTGAGAAATGGTGCTATGGAATTTCGGGAAAATCTGGAATTTTTCAAGTTCGGAAACTAACTTGTTTTTTTTTTTTGTCCTGACTAAGAAGAATATTTTGACAGTGGAACGGTTGAAAAATGTAAAAGGAGTAATTGAACGAAAACGGTTGGAAATAGGGTTAGGAAAAAAACAGGAATTCCTGGAAATTTGTTGAAAATGGAAAAATCGTAGTTTGAATTATCAGGATGAGTGGAATGTGTCAATGTTGGAACGGTTTGAATCGGTTGAAAAAATGTCGGAATTGTGCAACTTGGAAAAATGTCCCATTCATTTCAATGGGAACTTCCTGGAAATTTGGGAATTTTGGGGACAGTTGGGATTTTTAACAAAATGATTAATAGCATGAATGTGCTGAATTGGTTGGTGCTTGAATTGTTTAAATTGGTCAAGAAATGTTGAAGTAGTAACCGTTTTTTAATTGAGAAATGGTATGATGGAATTTTGGGAAAACATGGAATTTTTCAAGTTCTGAAACTAACTTGGTTTTTTTTGTCCTGACTAAGAAGAATATTTTGACAGTGGAACGGTTGAAATGGGATGAAAAATGTAAAAGGAGTAATTGAACAAAAACGGTTGGAAATAGGGTTCGAACAAAAACAGGAATTCCTGGAAATTTGTTGAAAATGGAAAATTTGTAGTTTGAATTATCAGGATGAGTGGAATGTGTCAATGTTGGAACGGTTTGAATCGATTGAAAAAATTTGGGAACTGTGCAACTTGGAAAAATGTCTCAATCGTTTCAGTGGGAACTTTCTGGAAATTTGGGAATTTTTGGGAAAAGCGAGATTTTTAATGAGCTGAATTGGTTGGTGTCGGAATTGTTTAAATCGGTCACGAATTGTTAAAGTAGTAACCGTTTGTTTAAAATCAGAAATCGTAATATGGAATTCCTGGAATTTCGGGAAAACTGGGACTGTTTCGAGTTTTTTGTCCTGAGTAAAACAAATGTTTTGACAGTGGAACGGTTGATATTGGTTGAAAAATGTAAAAGGAGTAGTCAAACTAAGAATGTTGGAGATAAGGTTAGACAAAAAAACAGGAATTCCTGGAAATGAATGATTGTTTGAATTTCCAGGATGAGTGGAATGTGTTGAAGGTGGAATGTTTTGAATCGGATTGTGGAAGTTTGAAAAATGTACGATTCATTTTAAATGGGGAAAATGTCCCCAAAAACTGGGAATTTCAGGAAATCCGGGAATTTGTTATGATTATTGAAGGAAAGCAAATTATTTTGAAGTTGGAACGGTTTGAATCGGATAAAAAATGTGGGAATTGTGAAACTTGGAAAAATGTCCCAATCGTTTAAATGGGAACTTCCAGGAAATTTGGGAATTTTGGGGAAAATCGGGATTTTTAACAAAATGATTAATAGCATGAATGTGCTGAATTGGTTGGTGCTGGAATTGTTAAAATTGGTCAAGAAATCTTTAAGTAGTAACCGTTTTTTAATTGAGAAATTGTATTACGGAATTTCGGGGAAATCTGGAATTTTTCAAGTTCTGAAACTAAATTGTTTCTTTTTTTTGTCCTGACTAAGAGGAATATTTTGACAGTGGAACGGTTGAAAAATGTAAAAGGAGTAATTGAACGAAAACGGTTGGAAATAGGGTTAGAAAAAAAACAGGAATTCCTGGAAATTTGTTGAAAATGGAAAAATTGTAGTTTGAATTATCAGGATGAGTGGAATGTGTCAATGTTGGAACGGTTTGAATCGGTTGAAAAAATGTGGGAATTGTGCAACTTGGAAAAATGTCCCGATCATTTCAGTGGGAACTTTTTGTGAATTTTTGGGAAAAGCGAGATTTTTAACAAAATTGATTAATGTCCTGAATGAGCTGAATTGGTTGGTGCTGGAATTGCTTAAATCGGTCACGAAATGTTAAAGTAGTAACCGTTTGTTTAAAATCAGAAATCGTAATATGGAATTCCTGGAATATCGGGAAAACTGGGACTGTTTCGAGTTACTAAACCAACTTGTTTTTTTTGTCCTGAGTAAAACAAATGTTTTGACAGTGGAACAGTTGATATTGGTTGAAAAATGTAAAAGGAGTAGTCAAACTAAGAATGTTGGAGATAAGGTTAGACAAAAAAAACAGGAATTCCTGGAAATGAATGATTGTTTGAATTTCCAGGATGAGTGGAATGTGTTGAAGGTGGAATGTTTTGAATCGGATTGTGGAAGTTTGAAAAATGTACGATTCATTTTAAATGGGGAAAATGTCCCTAAAAACTGTGAATTCCAGGAAATCCGGGAATTTGTTATAATTATTGAAGGAAAGCAAATTATTTTGAAGATAGAACGGTTTGAATCGGATAAAAAATGTGGGAATTGTGCAACTTGGAAAAATGTCCCATTGATTTCAATGGGAACTTCCAGGAAATTTGGAAATTTTGGGGAAAATCGGGATTTTTAACAAAATGATTAATAGCATGAATGTGCTGAATTGTTTGGTGCTGGAATTGTTTAAATCGGTCACAAAATGTTAAAGTAGTAACCGTTTTTTAATTGAGAAATTGTATTACGGAATTTCGGGAAAATCTGGAATTTTTCAAGTTCTGAAACAAACTTGTTTTTTTTGTGCAACTTGGAAAAATGTCCCATTCATTTCAATGGGAACTTTCTGGGAATTTTTGGGAATAGCGGGATTTCGAACAAAATGATTAATAGCATGAATGAGCTGAATTGGTTGGTGCTGGAATTGTTAAAATCGGTCAAGAAATCTTGAAGTAGTAACCGTTTTTTAACTGAGAAATTGTATTACGGAAATTCTGGAAAATCTGGAATTTTTCAAGTTCTGAAACTAACTTGTTTTGGTTTTTTTTATCCTGACTAAGAGGAATATTTTGACAGTGGAACGGTTGAAATGGGATGAAAAATGTAAAAGCAGTAATTGAACAGAAACGGTTGGAAATATAGTTAGAAAAAAAACAGGAATTCCTGGAAATTTGTTGAAAACGGAAAAATTGCAGTTTGAATTATCAGGATGAGTGGAATGTGTCAATGTTGGAACGGTTTGAATCGATTGAAAAAATTTGGGAATTGTGCAACTTGGAAAAATGTCTCAATCGTTTCAATGGGAACTTTCTGGAAATTTGGGAATTTTTGGGAAAAGCGAGATTTTTAATGAGCTGAATTGGTTGGTGCTGAATTTGTTTAAATCGGTCACGAATTGTTAAAGTAGTAACCGTTTGTTGGAAATCAGAAATCGTAATATGGAATTCCTGGAATATCGGGAAACCTGGGACTGTTTCGAGTTCCTAAACCAACTTGTTTTTTTTGTCCTGAGTAAAACAAATGTTTTGACAGTGGAACGGTTGATATTGGTTGAAAAATGTAAAAGGAGTAGTCAAACTAAAAATGTCGGAGATAGGGTTAGAAAAAAAAACAGGAATTCCTGGAAATGAATGATTGTTTGAATTTCCAGGATGAGTGGAATGTGTTGAAGGTGGAATGTTTTGAATCGGTTGAAACAAGTGGGGATTGTGGAAGTTTGAAAAATGTATGATTCATTTTAAATGGGGGAAATGTCCCTTAAAACTGGGAATTCCAGGAAATCCGGGAATTTATTATAACTATTGAAGGAAAGCAAATTATTTTGAAGTTAGATCTGTTTGAATCGGATAAAAAATGTGGGAATTGTGAAACTTGGAAAAATGTCCCAATCGTTTAAATGGGAACTTCCAGGAAATTTGGGAATTTTTGGGAAAATTGGGATTTTTAACAAAATGATTAATAGCATGAATGTGCTGAATTGTTTGGTGCTGGAATTGTTTAAATTGGTCAAGAAATGTTGAAGTAGTAACCGTTTTTTAATTGAGAAATTGTATTACGGAATTTTGTGAAAACCTGGAATTTTTCAAGTTCTGAAACTAACTTGTTTTTTTTTTTGTCCTGACTAAGAGGAATATTTTGACAGTGGAACGGTTGAAATGGGATGAAAAATGTAAAAGGAGTAATTGAACAGAAACGGTTGGAAATAGGGTTAGAACAAAAACTGGAATTCCTGGAAATTTGTTGAAAATGGAAAAATTGTAGTTTGAATTATCAGGATGAGTGGAATGTGTCAATGTTGGAACTGTTTGAATTAGTTGAAAAAATGTGGGAATTGTGCAACTTGGGAAAATGTCTCAATCATTTCAATGGGAACTTTTTGTGAATTTTTGGGAAAAGCGAGATTTTTAACAAAATTGATTAATGTCCTGAATGAGCTGAATTGGTTGGTGCTGGAATTTGTTTAAATCGGTCACGAAATGTTAAAGTAGTAACCGTTTGTTTGAAATAAGAAATCGTAATATGGAATTCCTGGAATATCGGGAAAACTGGGACTGTTTCGAGTTCCTAAACCAACTTGTTTTTTTTGTCCTGAGTAAAACAAATGTTTTGACAGTGGAACAGTTGATATGAGTTGAAAAATGTAAAAGGAGTAGTCAAACTAAAAATGTTGGAGATAAGGTTAGAAAAAAAACAGGAATTCCTGGAAATGAATGATTGTTTGAATTTCCAGGATGAGTGGAATGTGTTGAAGGTGGAATGTTTTGAATCGGATTGTGGAAGTTTGAAAAATGTACGATTCATTTTATATGGGGAAAATGTCCCTAAAAACTGGGAATTCTAGGAAATCTGGGAATGTGTTATAACTATTGAAGGAAAGCAAATTATTTTGAAGTTGGAATGGTTTGAATCGGATAAAAAATGTGGGAATTGTGAAACTTGGAAAAATGTCCCATTGATTACAATGGGAACTTCCTGGAAATTTGGGAATTTTGGGGACAATTGGGATTTTTAACAAAATGATTAATAGCATGAATGAGCTGAATTGGTTGGTGCTGGAATTGTTTAAATCGGTCAAGAAATGTTGAAGTAGTAACCGTTTTTTAATTGAGAAATGGTGCTATGGAATTTTGTGAAAACCTGGAATTTTTCAAGTTCTGAAACTAACTTGTTTTTTTTTTTGTCCTGACTAAGAAGAATATTTCGACAGTGGAACGGTTGAAAACTGTAAAAGGAGTAATTGAACAAAAACGGTTGGAAATATGGTTAGAACAAAAACAGGAATTCCTGGAAATTTGTTGAAAATGGAAAAATTGTAGTTTGAATTATCAGAATGAGTGGAATGTGTCAATGTTGGGACAGTTTGAATCGGTTGAAAAATGTGGGAATTGTAAAACTTGAAAAAATGTCCCATTCATTTCAATGGGAACTTAATGGAAATTTGGGAATTTGGGGGAAAATTGGGATTTTAAAAAAAATGATTAATAGCATGAATGAGCTGAATTGGTTGGTGCTGGAATTGTTAAAATCGGTCAAGAAATGTTGAAGTAGTAACCGTTTTTTAATTGAGAAATGGTGCTATGGAATTTCGGGAAAATCTGGAATTTTTCAAGTTCGGAAACTAACTTGTTTTTTTTTTTTGTCCTGACTAAGAAGAATATTTTGACAGTGGAACGGTTGAAAAATGTAAAAGGAGTAATTGAACAGAAACGGTTGGAAATAGGGTGAGAACAAAAACAGGAATTCCTGGAATTTTGTTGAAAACGGAAAAATCATAGTTTGAATGTTCAGGATG
Organism: Nerophis ophidion; assembly: GCF_033978795.1. NCBI lineage: Eukaryota > Metazoa > Chordata > Actinopteri > Syngnathiformes > Syngnathidae > Nerophis > Nerophis ophidion. Next base: position 10,668,738 of record NC_084613.1, on the reverse strand, counting down.
AGTGGAATGTGTCAATGTTGGAACGGTTTGAATCGGTTGAAAAAATGTGGGAATTGTAAAACTTGGGAAAATGTCCCAATCATTTCAATGGGAACTTTTTGGGAATTTTTGGGAAAAGCGAGATTTTTAACAAAATTGATTAATGTCCTGAATGAGCTGAATTGGTTGGTGCTGGAATTTGTTTAAACCGGTCACGAAATGTTAAAGTAGTAACCGTTTGTTTGAAATCAGAAATCGTAATATGGAATTCCTGGAATTTCGGGATAACTGGGACTGTTTCGAGTTCCTAAACCAACTTGGTTTTTTTTTTGTCCTGAGTAAAACAAATGTTTTGACAGTGGAACGGTTGATATGAGTTGAAAAATGTAAAAGGAGTAGTCAAACTAAAAAATGTTGGAGATAAGGTTAGAAAAAAAAACAGGAATTCCTGGAAATGAATGATTGTTTGAATTTCCAGGATGAGTGGAATGTGTTGAAGGTGGAATGTTTTGAATCGGATTGTGGAAGTTTGAAAAATGTGCGATTCATTTTAAATGGGGAAAATGTCCCCAAAAACTGGGAATTTCAGGAAATCCGGGAATTTGTTATAATTATTGAAGGAAAGCAAATTATTTTGAAGTTGGAACGGTTTGAATCGGATAAAAAATGTGGGAATTGTGAAACTTGGAAAAATGTCCCATTGATTTCAATGGGAACTTCCTGGGAATTTGGGGAAATGCAGGATTTTAACAAAATGATTAATAGCATGACCGTAAAAAATTAATCCATCTTTGATATTGACATTCTTATTTGCCCTATTATGTAAAAAAAGAGCAGGTATTATCCGTAGAATACAGCGGTGTAGTACAACATAGATAGAATAGAATTGAAACATCACGTGTAAAGGCAGTAAAATGGCTGCAATTGTGCAAAATGTATCTTGATTTGTTTTTTAATGTTTATATTTGACCCTATTATGATATAATAGAAACATTAAGTACAAACCCTGTTTCCATATGAGTTGGGAAATTGTGTTAGATGTTAAAATAAACGGAATACAATGATTTGCAAATCCTTTTCAACCCATATTCAGTTGAATGCACTACAAAGACAACATATTTGATGTTCGAACTCATAAACTTTATTTATTTTTTTAGCAAATAATAATTAACTTAGAATTTCATGGCTGCAACTCGTGCCAAAGTAGTTGGGAAAGGGCATGTTCACCACTGTGTTACATCACTTTTTCTTTTAACAACACCAAATAAACGTTTGGGAACTGAGAAAACTAATTGTTGAAACGTTGAAAGTGGAATTCTTTCCCATTCTTGTTTTTATGTAGAGCTTCAGTCGTTCAACAGTCCGGGGTCTCCGCTGTCGTATTTTATGCTTCATAATGCACCACACATTTTCCATGGGAGACAGGCGGGCCAGGAAAGTACTTTTTTTAAGAAAGCCACGCTGTTGTAACACATGCTGAATGTGGCTTGGCATTGTCTTGCTGAAATAAGCAGGGGCGTCCATGAAAAAGATGGCGCTTAGATGGCAGCATATGTTGTTCCTAAACCTGTATGTACCTTTCAGCATTAATGGTGCCTTCACAGATGTGTAAGTTACCCATGCCTTGGGCACTAATACACCCCCATACCATCACAGATGCTGGCTTTTCAACTTTGCGTCGATAACAGTCTGGATGATTCGCTTCCCCTTTGGTCCGGATGACACAATGTCGAATATTTCCAAAAACAATTTGAAATGTGGACTCGTCAAACCACAGAACACTTTTCCACTTTGCATCAGTCCATCTTAGATGATCTCGGACCCACAGAAGCCGGTGGCGTTTCTGGATGTTGTTGATAAATGGCTTTTGCTTTGCATAGTAGAGCTTTAACTTGCACTTAGAGATGTAGCGACCAACTGTATTTAGTGACAGTGGTTTTCTGAAGTGTTCCTGAGCCTATGTGGTGATATCCTTTAGAGATTGATGTCGGTTTTTGATACAGTGCCGTCCGAGGGATCGAAGGTCACGGTCATTCAATGTTGGTTTCCGGCCATGTCGCTTACGTGGAGTGATTTCTCCAGATTCTCTGAACCTTTTGATGATATTATGGACCGTAGATGTTGAAATCCCTAAATTTCTTGCAATTGCACTTTGAGAAACGTTGTTCTTAAACTGTTTGACTATTTGCTCACACAGTTGTGGACAAAGGGGTGTACCTCGCCCCATCCTTTCTTGTGAAAGACTGAGCATTTTTTAGGGAAGCTGTTTTTATACCCAATCATGGCACCCACCTGTTCCTAACCAGCCTGCACACCTGCGGGATGTTCCAAATAAGTGTTTGATGAGCATCCCTCAACTTTATCAGTTTGTTTTTTTTGCCGCCTTTCCCAACATCTTTGTCACGTGTTGCTGGCATCAAAATCTAAAGTTAATGATAATTTGCAACAACAACAAAATGTTTATCAGTTTGAACATCAGACTTAAATGCTTCTACTGTGGTGGCATCTCGAACTGTTACCGGGAGGGCATACTCTGGAATGCCCTCCCGGCAACAGTTCGAGATGCCACCACAGTAGAAGCATTTAAGTCTCACCTTAAAACTCATTTGTATACTCTAGCCTTTAAATAGAGTCCCTTTTTAGACCAGTTGATCTGCCGTTTCTTTTCTTTTTCTCCCATGTCCCACTCTCCCTTGTGGAGGGGGTCCGGTCCGATCCGGTGGCCATGTACTGCTCGCCTGTGTATCGGCTGGGGACATCTCTGCTCTGCTGATCCGCCTCCGCTTGGGATGGTTTCCTGCTGGCTCCGCTGTGAACGGGACTCTCGCTGCTGTGTTGGATCCGCTTTGGATTGGACTCTCGCGACTGTGTTGGATCCATTATGGATTGAACTTTCACAGTATCATGTTAGACCCGCTCGACATCCATTGCTTTCCTCCTCTCCAAGGTTCTCATAGTCATCATTGTCACCGACGTCCCACTGGGTGTGAGTTTTCCTTGCCCTTATGTGGGCCTACCGAGGATGTCGTAGTGGTTTGTGCAGCCCTTTGAGACACTATCAATCAATCAATCAATGTTTACTTATATAGCCCTAAATCACTAGTGTCTCAAAGGGCTGCACAAACTACTACGACATCCTCGGTAGGCCCACATAAGGGCAAGGAAAACTCACACCCAGTGGGACGTCGGTGACAATGATGAATATGAGAACCTTGGAGAGGACGAAAGCAATGGATGTGTAACATGATACTGTGAAAGTTCAATCCATAATGGATCCAACACAGTCGCGAGAGTCCAGTCCAAAGCGGATCCAACACAGCACCGAAAGTCCCGTTCACAGCGGAGCCAGCAGGAAACCATCCCAAGCGGAGGCGGATCAGCAGCGCAGAGATGTCCCCAGCCGATACACAGGCAAGCAGTACATGGCCACCGGATCGGACCGGACCCCCTCCACAAAGGAGAGTGGGACATAGGAGAAAAAGAAAAGAAACGGCAGATCAACTGGTCTAAAAAGGGAGTCTATTTAAAGGCTAGAGTATACAAATGAGTTTTAAGGTGAGACTTAAATGCTTCTACTGAGGTAGCATCTCGAACTGTTACCGGGAGGGCATTCCAGAGTACTGGAGCCCGAACGGAAAATGCTCTATAGCCCGCAGACTTTTTTTGGGCTTTGGGAATCACTAATAAGCCGGAGTCCTTTGAACGCAGATTTCTTGCCGGGACATATGGTACAATACAATCGGCAAGATAGGATGGAGCTAGACCGTGTAGTATTTTATACGTAAGTAGTAAAACCTTAAAGTCACATCTTAAGTGCACAGGAAGCCAGTGCAGGTGAGCCAGTACAGGCGTAATGTGATCAAACTTTCTTGTTCTTGTCAAAAGTCTAGCAGCCGCATTTTGTACCAACTGTAATCTTTTAATGCTAGACATGGGGAGACCCGAAAATAATACGTTACAGTAGTCGAGGCGAGACGTAACAAACGCATGGATAATGATCTCAGCGTCTTTAGTGGACAGAATGGAGCGAATTTTAGCGATATTACGGAGATGAAAGAAGGCCGTTTTAGTAACGCTTTTAATGTATGACTCAAAGGAGAGAGTTGGGTCGAAGATAATACCCAGATTCTTTACCGTGTCGCCTTGTTTAATTGTTTGGTTGTCAAATGTTAGAGTTGTATTATTAAATAGAGTTCGGTGTCTAGCAGGACCGATAATCAGCATTTCCGTTTTTTTGGCGTTGAGTTGCAAAAAGTTAGCGGACATCCATTGTTTAATTTCATTAAGACACGCCTCCAGCTGACTACAATCCGGCGTGTCGGTCAGCTTTAGGGGCATGTAGAGTTGGGTGTCATCAGTTATTGTCTTTGTAGCATATTCAACTGAATATGGGTTGAAAATGATGTGCAAATCGTTGTATTTTGTTTATATTTACATCTAACACAATTTCCCCACTCATTTGGAAACGGGCTTTGTATGATACAATGAAATATACGACTAATCCAACTTTGATATTGACATTAGTGAAGTGAAGTGAATTATATTTATATAGCGCTTTTCTCAAGTGACTCAAAGCGCTTTACATGGTGACACCCAATATCTAGGTTAGATTTAAACCAGTGTGGGTGGGCACTGGGAGCAGGTGGGTAAAGTGTCTTGCCCAAGGACACAACGGCAGTAACTAGGATGGCACAAGCGGGAATCGAACCTGCAACCCGAGCTATGCCGCCCCTATTATTTGCCCTATTATGTAAAAAAAAAAAAGAGCAGGTGTTATCAGTTTGATACGGCCATCGAACAAAAGGCAGTGAAAGGTGCAAACGCTTGTGTTTGTGTGGGCGTGTCTGACTGAGAACTGTGCCGGCAGGTACCACTACTACGGCATCGCGGTGAAGGAGTCCTCGCAGTACTACGACGTGATGTACTCCAAGAAGGGCGCGGCCTGGGTGAACGAGGCGGGCAAGAAGGAGGTCACCAAGCAGACAGTGGCGTATTCACCGCGCTCCAAGCTGGGGACGCTGCTGCCAGAGTTCCCAAATGTCAAAGACCTAAATTTGCCCGCCAGCCTGCCAGAAGAGAGGGTAAACAGCACTCTGACATGTCCCCCCCCCCCCTTGCATCTGAAGGGTAAAGACCTGGAGGATTTATACGCCAACTCTTAATCTTCCGGGGGAGATAATAAGATCTGGCTGTGTAGGACAAAGTCCGTGTAGGAGCTGTCCGCCTTTCTACACATGGGGGGGGGGCGGTGATTTGGAACGGTTTGTGATCTCTAAAGCCCGGGACATGAATTTGGCCGTTTCCCATGCTTGCTGCTGGATTTACACTCTTGTTTTGCTCGCACCTTTCTTTTTACGGGGAGCAGTCAATACCTCCTTGTGGCCCGCAGGTGTCCACCTTCATCATGATGTACAGAACTCACTGCCAGAGGATACTGGACACCGTCATCCGAGCCAACTTTGACGAGGCCAGGCTTTTTCGGGTTTTTTTTAAAGCCACCGAAGCCGACATGCAGCTATAACCCAGTTTTACGTACGTGTGTGCAGGTCCAAAGCTTCCTGCTCCACTTCTGGCAAGGCATGCCGCCCCACATGCTCCCCGTCCTCAGCTCCCACACCGTGGTCAACATCGTGGGCGTGTGCGACTCCATCCTCTACAAGGCCATCTCCGGGGTGCTCATGCCCACCGTCCTTCAGGCGCTGCCTGATAGGTAAGAACTACAGAAACAAAGCCCGTTTCCATATGCGAAATTGTGTTAGATGTAAATATAAACAAAATACAATGATTTGCAAATCATTTCCAACCCATATTCAGTTGAATATGCTACAAAGACAACATATTTGATGTTCAAACCGATAAACATTAACTTTAGAATTTGATGCCAGCAACACGTGACAGAGAAGTTGGGAAAGGTGGCAAAAAAAAAAAAGATAAAGTTGAGGGATGCTCATCAAACACTTATTTGGAACATCCCACAGGTGTGCAGGCTGATTGGGAACAGGTGGGTGCCGTGATTGGGTATAAAAACAGCTCCCCTAAAAATGCTCAGTCTTTCACAAGAAAGGATGGGGCGAGGTACACCCCTTTGTCCACAACTGTGTGAGCAAATAGTCAAACAGTTTAAGAACAACGTTTCTCAAAGTGCAATTGCAAGAAATTTAGGGATTTCAACATCTACTGTCTATAATATCATCAAAAGGTTGAGAGAATCTGGAGAAATCACTCCACGTAAGCGGCATGGCCGGAAACCAACATTGAATGACCGTGACCTTCGATCCCTCAGACGGCACTGTATCCAAAACCGACATCAATCTCTAAAGGATATCACCACATGGGCTTAGGAACACTTCAGAAAACCACTGTCACTAAAAACAGTTTGTGGCTACATCTGTAAGAGCAAGTTAAGCTCTACTATGCAAAGCGAAAGCCATTTATCAACAACATCCAGAAACACCACCGGCTTCTCTGGGCCCGAGATCATCTAAGATGGACTGATGCAAAGTGGAAAAGTGTTCTGTGGTTTGACGAGTCCACATTTCACATTGTTTTTGGAAATATTCGACATCGTGTCATCCGGACCAAAGGGGAAGCGAACCATCCAGACTGTTATCGACGCAAAGTTGAAAAGCCAGCATCTGTGATGGTATGGGGGTGCATTAGTGCCCAAGGCATGGGTAACTTACACATTTGTGAGGGCACCATTAGCGCTGAAAGGTACATACAGGTTTTGAAACCACATATGCTGCCATCTAAGCGCCGTCTTTTTCATGGACGCCCCTGCTTATTTCAGCAAGACAATGCCAAGCCACATTCAGCACGTGTTACAACAGCGTGGCTTCGTAAAAAAGAGTGTGGGTACATTTTTGGCCCGCCTGCAGTCCAGACCTGTCTCCCATCTAAAATGTGTGGCGCATTATGAAGCGTAAAATACGACAGCGGAGACCCCGGACTGTTGAACGACTGAAGCTCTACATAAAACAAGAATGGGAAAGAATTCCACTTTCAAACCTTCAACAGTTAGTTTTCTCAGTTCCCAAACGTTTATTGAGTGTTGTTAAAAGAAAAGGTGATGTAACACAGTGGTGAACATGCCCTTTCCCAACTACTTTGGCACGTGTTGCAGCCATGAAATTCTAAGTTAATTATTATTTGCAAAAATAAATAAAGTTATGAGTTTGAACATCAAATATGTTGTCTTTGTAGTGCATTCAACTGAATATGAGTTGAAAATGATTTGCAAATCATTGTATTCCGTTTATATTTACATCTAACACAATTTCCCAACTCATATGGAAACGGGGTTTGTAATAGAAACATTAAGTATGACACAATGCAGTTGTACGCTGAAATATAAGAAACCCATCTTCGATATTGACATTTTTATTTGCCTTATTATGTAAAAAAGAGCAGGTATTATCAGTAGAAAACAGCAGTGTAGTACAACTTAATGTGTAAAAGGCAGTAAAATGGCTGCAAATGTGCAAAATGTATCTAAAAGTTCTGTCGATTTTTTTTTCAAGCCGTATTTTTCACCCTTTTATAACATAATAAAAACATTAAGTATGATACATTGCAGTTGTACCCTGAAATATAATTAATCCATCTTTGACATTGACTTTTTCATTTATGTAAAAAGAGCAGGTATTATCCGTAGAATACAGCAGATTTGATTAGTGTAGTACAACAAAAATGAGTACAAAAAGTCAAATGAATGACTTTTTAAAACGCTGCATCAAACCCCCGTGAGCGCAGCATAACAATGACAAGAGTGTATTGTTGCCGGTGCTGTAGCCGTGGCTCACAAGCGAGACTAACGACACCGTGTCAATGGTTTGGGATTATTTTAAAGTGTGTCCGAGGGACATACTTGCCAACCTTGAGACCTCCGAATTCCGAAGATGTGGCAGGGCGGGGTTTGGTGTTAGCGGAGGGTGTATATTGTAGCATCCAGGAAGAGACAGTGCTGCAAGGGGTTTGGGGTATTTGTTCTGTTGTGTTTGTGTCGTGTTACGGAGCGGATGTTCTGCCAAAATGTTTGTCATTCTTGTTTGGTGTGGGTTCACAGTGTGGCACATATTTGCCGCTTGATGACTTCATCAAACCGCCGCGAGCGCAGCATAACAATGACAAGAGTGTATTGTTGCCGGTGCTGTAGCCGTGGCTCACAAGCGAGACTAACGACACCGTGTCAATAATTTGGGATTATTTTAAAGTGTGTCCGAGGGACATACTTGCCAACCTTGAGACCTCCGAATTCCGAAGATGTGGCAGGGCGGGGTTTGGTGTTAGCGGAGGGTGTATATTGTAGCATCCAGGAAGAGACAGTGCTGCAAGGGGTTTTGGGTATTTGTTCTGTTGTGTTTGTGTCGTGTTACGGTGCGGATGTTCTGCCGAAATGTTTGTCATTCTTGTTTGGTGTGGGTTCACAGTGTGGCGCATATTTGCCGCTTGATGACCTCATCAAACCGCCGCGAGCGCAGCATAACAATGACAAGAGTGTATTGTTGCCGGTGCTGTAGCCGTGGCTCACAAGCGAGACTAACGACACCGTGTCAATGGTTTGGGATTATTTTAAAGTGTGTCCGAGAGACATACTTGCCAACCTTGAGACCTCCGAATTCCGAAGATGTGGCAGGGCAGGGTTTGGTGTTAGCGGAGGGTGTATATTGTAGCATCCAGGAAGAGACAGTGCTGCAAGGGGTGTGGGGTATTTGTTCTGTTGTGTTTGTGTCGTGTTACGGAGCGGATGTTCTGCCAAAATGTTTGTCATTCTTGTTTGGTGTGGGTTCACGGTGTGGCGCCTATTTGTCAGTAGAGCGGCCGTGCCAGCAACCTGAGGGTTCCAGGTTTTGATCCCCGCTTCCGACATCCTAGTCACTGCCGTTGTGTCCTTGGGCAAGAAACTTTACCCACCAGCTCCCAGTGCCACCCACACTGGTTTAAATGCAACTTAGATATTGGGTTTCACTTTGTAAAAGCGCTTTGAGTCACTAGAGAAAAGGGTTATATAAATATAATTCACTTCACTTCACAGTGTTAAAGTTGTTTATACGGCCACCCTCAGTGTAACGTGTATGGCTGTTGACCAAGTATGGCCGGCATTCTCTTGTGTGTTTGTGTAAAAGCCGCATTTATTATACAACTTTTGTTGAGTGGCGTAGAACCCGTCTTTCTGCTGCAGCGTCGGAGAAAGTTGTACATGTAAACAAACTGTTGAGTGGCGGTCCACACAACTACGGCGAGTTCAAGTACTGCCCAAATGAGTAGGACAAAGCGGCGCTTTCCAAATAGTGTCTTCAGTGAAGCGTGTTTGATATAAAAAGTGGGCTTTCTAACAATTAGGAAGGTTTGAGTCATGTTCGTCTTCCTATAGAACCCCTGTTAAAACAATAAGCAGGGGCGTCCATGATAACGTTGCTTGGATGGCAACACGTGTTGTTCCAAAACCTGTATGTACCTTTCAGCATTAATGGTGCCTTCACAGATGTGTAAGTCACCCATGCCTTGGGCACTAATGCACCCCCATACCATGTTTTTGTAACTTTGCGCCTATAACAATCCGGATGGTTCTTTTCCTCTTTGTTCCGGAGGACACAACGTCCACAGTTTCCAACAACTATTTGAAATGTGGGCTTGTCAGACCACAGAACACTTTTCCACTTTGCATCGGTCCGTCTTAGATCAGGGAAGCCGGCGGCGTTTCCGGGTGTTGTTGATAAAAGGCTTTGGCTTTGCGTAGTAGTGTTGTAACTTGCACTTACAGATGTAGCAACCAACTGTAGTTATTGACAGTGGTTTTCTGAAGTGTTCCTGAGCCCATGTGGTGATATCCTTTACACACTGACGTCACTTTTTGATGCAGTACCGCCTGAGGGATCCAAGGTCCGTGATATCATCGCTTACGTGCAGTGATTTCTCCAGATTCTCCAGTGTAGATGGTGAAATCCCTAAACTCCTTGTGATAGCTAGTTGAGAAATGTTTTTCTTAAACAATTTGCTCAGGCATTTGTTGACAAAACGGCGACCCACGCCCCGTTCCTTGTTTGTGAACGGCCGAGCATTTCATGGAAGATGCTTTTATACCCAATCATGGCACCCACCTGTTCCCAATTAGCCAGTTCAGCTGCGGGATGTTCCAAATAAGTGTTTGATGAGCATTCCCCTCAACTTTTTCAGTCTTTTTTGCCACTCGTGCCAGCTTTTTAATGACAAAATGAGCTACTATTTGCAAAACAAAAAAAAAACAGTTTTCCAGTTTGAACTTAAAGTATCTTGTCTTTGCAGTATATCCAATAGAATATAAGTAAAAATTAAAGCTGCACGGGACCAATTTTTGCTGGTGTTTCCTGCCTTTACCCATTCAACATATCTTTACCTGCACATTACCTACCTTCCCTGCATCCTGGGGTCACATTGGTGCTTCTTTCTGTCACCCATACACGCTGGTGCTTCCTGCCATCACCCAGACAACATATCTTTACCTGCACATTACCTACCTTCTCTGTATCTTGGAGTCAAACTGGTGCCTCCTTCTTTACCCACACATTACCTACCTTCTCTGCATTGTGTGGTCACGCTGGTGCTTCCTGCTTTAAAGCGACCATCTTGAGACGGCAGCAGCGCAGCAGCATCAGCGCAGCGGTTCTTTAAAGGCTCGTAAAATCAAAACCAGAGCAGTTAGAACAACTATTTCCGCAACTTTTAATCAGAAGGGTTCAATTTCACTCCTGTGGTAGTTTGAAGCCGACACAACAAACGCGCTCAGAGGAGATCATGTTTGAAAAAAGGTGACGGGTTTTTACAAAACTTTTGTTTTGAAGGGGTGATTGCCAACTTCCTGTTCATTTTTACTGAAAAATGTCAATTAATGAAATGTAGGTCTAAGTGAGACCTACATAGAGGTTTTTTGTTTCATGTCTCTACGACATTCCTACCGGAAGTTACAAGCAGTTTTGTCCGTGTTTTCTTCCTAGGAGCAGTTTTGTCCGTGTTTTCTTCCTAGGGGACGGTAGAGCGCAATTTTAAGTTTTGGGGTTTGTTTTTTTTATTAGATCGCAATTTTTGCCAGTCTTAATATGTGTGTCCAATTTGGTGAGTTTTGAAGCATTTAAAGGGGGTCAAATTACAGCTCAAAGAGGCAAAAATGAAATTTTTTAGGAAACTTTTGTTTTGAAGGGGTGTTTGCCAACTTCCTGTTGATTTTTGTTTTGAAGGGGTGATTGCCAACTTCCTGTTGATTTTTACTGAAGAATGTAAATAAATTAAATGTAGGTCTAAGTGAGACCTACATAGAGGTTTTTTGTTTCCTGTCTCTACAACATTCCTAAGGGAAGTTAGTAGCAGTTTTGTCTGTGTTTTCTTCATAGGGGCGCTAGAGCGCAATTTTAAGTTTTGGGGTTTGGTTTTTCTACGACATTCCTAACGGAAGTTACAAGCAGTTTTGTCTGTGTTTTATTCCCAAGAGCAGTTTTGTCAGTGTTTTATTCCTAGGGGGCGCTAGAGCGCAATTTTGAGTTTTGGGGTTTGGTATTTTATTAGATCGCACACACATCACCAGTCCTGATGTGTGTGTCAAGTTTGGTGAGTTTTGAAGCATTTTAAGGGGGTCAAATTACAGCTCAAAGAGGGAAAACAATGACATTTTTTTTAGAAAACTTGTTTTGAAGGGTTTTTTGCAAACTTCCTGTTGATTTTTGCTGAAGGATGTAAGTCAGTGGTTCTTAACCTGGGTACGATCGAACCCTAGGGGTTCGGTGAGTCAGCCTCAGGGGTTTGGCGGAGGTCCAAACACACCCGACTCATTGTGTGAACACAAACTTCGCCCTGTCTGCGTTTTACAAATCCGGCAACAGCAGAAGTAACACTGATCTGCAAGTGTGTAATTTGGTGTGAGTTTATGCACTGTGTTGGTTTTGTTGTTTGAACAAGATGATGTTCATGCACGGTTCATTTTGTGCACCAGTAAAAAAAACATGGTAACACTTTAGTACAGGGAATATACTCAGCATTAATTAGTTGCTTATTAACATACAAATTAGTAACATATTGGATCTTAACTACTCATTATTAAGTACTTATTGATGGCTTCATTATAACCCTAACCCTCTAACCCTAACCAAATAACTGCAAATTAAGTCTTTATTACTTAGAATATATACCCCTAGTGTCCAAATAACTCTAAATTAAGTCTTAATTACTTAGAATATGTTCCCAGAGTGTCCAAGTAACTCTAAATTAAGTCTTTGTTACTTAGAATATGTTCCCCTAGTGTCCAAATAAATGTAAATTAAGTCTTTATTACTTAGAATATGTTCCCCGACTGTCCAAATAACTGTAAATTAAGTCTTTATTTCTTAGAATATGTTACCCGAGTTTCCAAATAACTCTAAATTAAGTCTTTGTTACTTAGAATATGTTCCCTTAGTGTCCAAATAACTCTAAATTAAGTATTTGTTACTTAGAATATGTTCCCCTAGTTTCCAAATAACTCTAAATTAAGTCTTTATTACTTACAATATGTTCCCCGAGTGTCCAAATAACTCTAAATTAAGTCTTTATTACTTAGAATATGTTCCCCGACTGTCCAAATAACTCTAAATTAAGTCTTTATTACTTAGAATATGTTCCCCGACTGTCCAAATAACTGTAAATTAAGTCTTTATTTCTTAGAATATGTTACCCGAGTTTCCAAATAACTCTAAATTAAGTCTTTGTTACTTAGAATATGTTCCCTTAGTGTCCAAATAACTCTAAATTAAGTATTTGTTACTTAGAATATGTTCCCCTAGTTTCCAAATAACTCTAAATTAAGTCTTTGTTACTTAGAATATGTTCCCCTGGTTTCCAAATAACTCTAAATTAAGTCTGTGTTACTTAAAATATGTTCCCCTAGTTTTCAAATAACTCTAAATTAAGTCTTTGTTACTTAGAATATGTTCCCCTAATGTCCAAATAACTCTAAATTAAGTCTTTGTTAATTAGAATATGTTCCCCTAGTTTCCAAATAACTCTAAATTAAGTCTTTATTCCTTAGAATATGTCACCCGAGTGTCCAAATAACTCTAAATTAAGTCTTTATTCCTTAGAATATGTTACCCGAGTGTCCAAATAACTCTAAATTAAGTCTTTGTTACTTAGAATATGTTCCCCTAGTGTCCAAATAAATGTAAATTAAGTCTTTATTACTTAGAATATGTTCCCCGACTGTCCAAATAACTCTAAATTAAGTCTTTATTACTTAGAATATGTCACCCGAGTGTCCAAATAACTCTAAATTAAGTCTTTATTACTTAGAATATGTTCCCCGACTGTCCAAATAACTCTAAATTAAGTCCTTATTACTTAGAATATGTTCCCCTAGTGTCCAAATAAATGTAAATTAAGTCTTTATTACTTAGAATATGTTCCCCGACTGTCCAAATAACTCTAAATTAAGTCTTTATTACTTAGAATATGTTCCCCGAGTGTCCAAAACACTGTAAATTAAGTCTTAATAACTTAAAATATGTTACCCTAGTGTCCAAATAACTCTAAATTAAGTCTTTATTACTTAGAAGATGTTCCCCTAGTGTCCAAATAACTCTAAATTAAGTCTTTATTACTTGGAATATATAACCCAAGAGTCCAAATAACTGTAAATTAAGTCTTTATTACTTAGAATATGTTCCCCGACTGTCCAAATAACTCTAAATTAAGCCTTTATTACTTAGAATATGTTCCCTGAGTGTCCAAATAACTGCAAATAAGTCTTTATTACTTAGAATATGTTCCCCGAGTGTCCAAATAACTCTAAATTAAGTCTTTATTCCTTAAAATATGTTACCCGAGTGTCCAAATAACTCTAAATTAAGTCTTTGTTACTTAGAATATGTTCCCTTAGTGTCCAAATAAATGTAAATTAAGTCTTTATTACTTAGAATATGTTCCCCGACTGTCCAAATAACTCTAAATTAAGTCTTTATTTCTTAGAATATGTCACCCGAGTGTCCAAATAACTCTAAATTAAGTCTTTATTACTTAGAATATGTTCCCCGACTGTCCAAATAACTCTAAATTAAGTCTTTATTACTTAGAATATGTTCCCCTAGTGTCCAAATAAATGTAAATTAAGTCTTTATTACTTAGAATATGTTCCCCGACTGTCCAAATAACTCTAAATTAAGTCTTTATTACTTAGAATATGTTCCCCGAGTGTCCAAAACACTGTAAATTAAGTCTTAATAACTTAAAATATGTTACCCTAGTGTCCAAATAACTCTAAATTAAGTCTTTATTACTTAGAAGATGTTCCCCTAGTGTCCAAATAACTCTAAATTAAGTCTTTATTACTTAGAATATATAACCCAAGAGTCCAAATAACTGTAAATTAAGTCTTTATTACTTAGAATATGTTCCCCGAGTGTCCAAATAACTCTAAATTAAGTCTTTATTCCTTAAAATATGTTACCCGAGTGTCCAAATAACTCTAAATTAAGTCTTTGTTACTTAGAATATGTTCCCTTAGTGTCCAAATAAATGTAAATTAAGTCTTTATTACTTAGAATATGTTCCCCGACTGTCCAAATAACTCTAAATTAAGTCTTTATTTCTTAGAATATGTCACCCGAGTGTCCAAATAACTCTAAATTAAGTCTTTATTACTTAGAATATGTTCCCAGACTGTCCAAATAACTCTAAATTAAGTCTTTATTACTTAGAATATGTTCCCCGAGTGTCCAAAACACTGTAAATTAAGTCTTAATAACTTAAAATATGTTACCCTAGTGTCCAAATAACTCTAAATTAAGTCTTTATTACTTAGAATATGTTACCCTAGTGTCCAAATAACTCTAAATTAAGTCTTTATTACTTAGAATATGTTCCCCTAGTGTCCAAATAGCTCTAAATTAAGTCTTTATTACTTACAATATGTTCCCCGACTGTCCAAATAACTCTAAATTAAGTCTTTATTACTTAGAATATGTTCCCCGAGTGTCCAAATAACTCTAAATTAAGTCTTTATTACTTAGAATATGTTCCCCGAGTGTCCAAATAACTCTAAATTAAGTCTTTATTACTTAGAATATGTTCCCCGAGTGTCCAAATAACTCTAAATTAAGTCTTTATTACTTAGAATATGTTACCCTAGTGTCCAAATAGCTCTAAATTAAGTCTTTATTACTTACAATATGTTCCCCGACTGTCCAAATAACTCTAAATTAAGTCTTTATTACTTAGAATATGTTCCCCTAGTGTCCAAATAACTCTAAATTAAGTCTTTATTACCTAGAATATGTTACCCGAGTGTCCAAATAACTCTAAATTAAGTCTTTATTACTTAGAATATGTTCCCCGACTGTCCAAATAACTCTAAATTAAGTCTTTATTTCTTAGAATATGTCACCCGAGTGTCCAAATAACTCTAAATTCAGTCTTTATTACTTAGAATATGTTCCCCTAGTGTCCAAATAACTCTAAATTAAGTCTTTATTATTTAGAATACGTTACCTGAGTGTCCAAATAACTCTAAATTAAGTCTTTGTTACTTAAAATATGTTCCCCATAACAAAGTGTTACCAAAAACATATAACTTTATCTTGAATTTGAAAAAACTAAATAACATTTTATTTTTCACTAAAAAAGGGTTCGGTGAATGCGCATATGAAACTGTTGGGGTTTGGTACCTCCAACAAGGTTAAGAACCACTGATGTAAGTGTATGAAATCTCGGTCTAAGTCAGACCTACATAGAGGTTTTTGTTTCATGTCTCTACGACATTCCTAAAGGAAGTTACAAGCAGTTTTGTCTGTGTTTTTTCCTAGGGGGCGCTAGAGCGCAATTTTGAATTTTGGGGTTTGGTTTTTTTTTTATTAGATGGCAATTTTTGCGAGTCCTGATGTGTGTGTAAAATTTTGTGAGTTTTGCAGTATGTTAAGGGGGTCAAATTACAGCTCAAAGAGCGGTATAATAATAATAAAACCTTAGAAATACAATAGGGTCCTCTGTCCCTAAAAAAAAAGGCAAATCATTGTATTCTGTTTTCATTTACCATTTACACAAATGTGACAACTTCACTGCTTTTGGGGTTTTGTAATAATATTGAAGTTGGTGGTCATAATTATTATTATTTTTTTAATCCACACAGTTTGACGCAGGTCATCCGAAAATTTGCCAAACAATTGGAAGAGTGGCTGAAAATCGCACTTCACGACCTGCCGGAGAACCTGAGGAACATCAAATTTGAGCGTGAGTCCTCATCTTGACTGGAAAAACTTTGTAAAAATAGACTTTTTTTCTAAGATGTGTCTGTGTTTCTTTTTTGTCGTTTGTTTTGTTTGTTTTTTCGGGGCAGTGTCCAGGAGGTTCTCGCAGATTCTCAAGCGGCAGACGTCACTAAACCACCTGTGTCAGGTGAGAGCTGTTTCGTTAAAAAAAAAAAAAAGGAGCCAACGCAACTTCCGGATGATGTGCTGACAACAATGTCCGTGTCCTCAGGCGTCGCGGACGGTGATAAACAGCGCCGACATCACCTTCCAGATGTTGGAGGACTGGAGGAACGTGGACCTGAACAGCATCACCAAACAGACGCTCTACACCATGGAAGACTCGCAAGAGGAGCACCGGCAGCTCATCATCCACCGTAAGCCAGACATCCGGGGAAGAGACTCTGGGAACACCTCGGGATCCCCTTGGAAGTCGGGGCTTCTCTGCTTAGGCTGCAGCCCCCGCGCCCCGACCTGGAATAATGCATGGACGGTCCGTTCTAACGCCGCCTTTTCTGTCTTCAGTGTACCAGGAGTTTGATCGCCTCCTGGAGGAGCAGTCGCCCATTGAGGCCTACATCGAGTGGCTGGACTCCATGGTGGACCGCTGTGTCGTCAAGGTCAGACCCTCGACCTCCATTTCCATTCCTTAGACTTTTTGTGGTGGTCAGGTTCTTCTCCACCTCAGCGTACATCAGTGGTCCCCAACCTTTTTGGAGCTGCGGACCAATCGACGTTTGATAATTTGTCCCTCTTATTTATTTTTTTTTTTTTTGTCATGAAAAGGGAGTTTTTTTGGGGTTGGTGCAGTAATTGTTAGTGTATCTTGTGTTTTTTTTGTTGATTTAATTTAAAAAAAATATATATATATATATATATATAAAAAATTATTCTGCGGCCCGGTACCAATCGTGGTTGGGGACCACTGGCGTACATGACAATAGACATACAAGTAAGGACAGAACAATAGACGCTAAAATGGGTTAGTGTTACAGTTTTAGGATAAAATGATGGAAAGCAACGGGATTGATGACGGAAAAAATGAAAACCAAAAATGAAGAGTTTGCCTTATTTTCTGTAGAAAAAAAATGTACTATAAAATAGGTATTTCCCTTAATTTATGGGAAAAAATAAATACATTTAAAAAAAAAAGGAGTTTCCCCTAATTTATGGGGAAAAAATAAAATAATAATAATTTTTAAAAAAGGAGTTTCCCTTAATTTGGGGGAGGGGTGGTTCCCTTAATTTATGGGGAAAAAAATAAAATAATAATAATTTTTAAAAAAAAGGAGTTTCCCTTAATTTGGGGAGGGGTGGTTCCCTTAATTTATGGGGGGAAGAAAAAAAAAAAAAAAGGAGTTTCCCTTAATTTATGGGAAAAAAATAAAATAATAATAATTTAAAAAAAAGGAGTTTCCCTTAATTTGGGGGAGGGGTGGTTCCCTTAATTTATGGGGGGAAGAAATAAAAAAAGGAGTTTCCCTTAATTTATGGGGAAAAAAATAAAATAATAATAATTTTAAAAAAAAGGAGTTTCCCTTAATTTGGGGGAGGGGTGGTTCCCTTAATTTATGGGGGGAAGAAAAAAAAAAGGAGTTTCCCCTGATTTATGGGGAAAAAAAATAAAATAATAATATTTTTTTAAAAAGGAGTTTCCCTTAATTTGGGGGAGGGGTGGTTCCCTTAATTTATGGGGAAAAAAATAAAATAATAATAATTTAAAAAAAAAAGGAGTTTCCCTTAATTTGGGGGAGGGGTGGTTCCCTTAATTTATGGGGGGAAGGACAAAAAAAGGAGTTTCCCCTAATTTATGGGGAAAAAATAAAATAATAATAATTTAAAAAAAAGGAGTTTCCCTTAATTTGGGGGAGGGGTGGTTCCCTTAATTTATGGGGGGAAGAAAAAAAAAAAGGAGTTTCCCCTAATTTATGGGAAAAAAATAAAATAATAATAATTTTTAAAAAAAAGGAGTTTCCCTTAATTTGGGGGAGGGGTGGTTCCCTTAATTTATGGGGGGAAGAAAAAAAAAAGAAAGTGTTTCCCCTAATTTATGGGGAAAAAAATAAAATAATAATAATTTTTAAAAAAAGGAGTTTCCCTTAATTTGGGGGAGGGGTGGTTCCCTTAATTTATGGGGGGAAGAAAAAAAAAAAGGAGTTTCCCCTAATTTATGGGGAAAAAAATAAAATAATAATAATTTTAAAAAAAAGGAGTTTCCCTTAATTTGGGGGAGGGGTGGTTCCCTTAATTTATGGGGGGAAGAAAAAAAAGGAGTTTCCCCTAATTTATGGGGAAAAAATTAAATAATAATAATTAAAAAAAAAGGAGTTTCCCCTAATTTATGGGAAAAAAATAAAATAATAATAATTTTAAAAAAAGGAGTTTCCCTTAATTTGGGGGAGGGGTGGTTCCCTTAATTTATGGGGGGAAGAAAAAAAAAAGGAGTTTCCCTTAATTTATTGGAAAAAAATAAGATAATAATAATTTAAAAAAAAGGAGTTTCCCTTAATTTGGGGGAGGGGTGGTTCCCTTAATTTATGGGGGGAAGAAAAAAAAAAAGGAGTTTCCCCTAATTTATGGGAAAAAAATAAAATAATAATAATTTAAAAAAAAGGAGTTTCCCTTAATTTGGGGGAGGGGTGGTTCCCTTAATTTATGGGGGGAAGAAAAAAATAAAAGGAGTTTCCCCTAATTTATGGGAAAAAAATAAAATAATAATAATAAAAAAAAGGAGTTTCCCTTAATTTGGGGAGGGGTGGTTCCCTTAATTTATGGGGGGAAGAAAAAGAAAAAAAGGAGTTTCCCCTAATTTATGGGAAAAAAATAAGATAATAATAATTTAAAAAAAAGGAGTTTCCCTTAATTTGGGGGAGGGGTGGTTCCCTTAATTTATGGGGGGAAGAAATAAAAAAAGGAGTTTCCCTTAATTTGGGGGAGGGGTGGTTCCCTTAATTTATGGGGGGAAGAAAAAAAAAAAGGAGTTTCCCCTAATTTATGGGGAAAAAAATAAAATAATAATAATTTAAAAAAAAAGGAGTTTCCCTTAATTTGGGGGAGGGGTGGTTCCCTTAATTTATGGGGGGAAGAAAAAAAAGGAGTTTCCCCTAATTTATGGGGAAAAAATTAAATAATAATAATTAAAAAAAAAGGAGTTTCCCCTAATTTATGGGAAAAAAATAAAATAATAATAATTTTAAAAAAAGGAGTTTCCCTTAATTTGGGGGAGGGGTGGTTCCCTTAATTTATGGGGGGAAGAAAAAAAAAAGGAGTTTCCCTTAATTTATTGGAAAAAAATAAGATAATAATAATTTAAAAAAAAGGAGTTTCCCTTAATTTGGGGGAGGGGTGGTTCCCTTAATTTATGGGGGGAAGAAAAAAAAAAAGGAGTTTCCCCTAATTTATGGGAAAAAAATAAAATAATAATAATTTTAAAAAAAGGAGTTTCCCTTAATTTGGGGGAGGGGTGGTTCCCTTAATTTATGGGGGGAAGAAAAAAATAAAAGGAGTTTCCCCTAATTTATGGGAAAAAAATAAAATAATAATAATAAAAAAAAGGAGTTTCCCTTAATTTGGGGAGGGGTGGTTCCCTTAATTTATGGGGGGAAGAAAAAGAAAAAAAGGAGTTTCCCTTAATTTATGGGAAAAAAATAAGATAATAATAATTAAAAAAAAAGGAGTTTCCCTTAATTTGGGGGAGGGGTGGTTCCCTTAATTTATGGGGGGAAGAAAAAAATAAAAGGAGTTTCCCCTAATTTATGGGAAAAAAATAAAATAATAATAATAAAAAAAAGGAGTTTCCCTTAATTTGGGGAGGGGTGGTTCCCTTAATTTATGGGGGGAAGAAAAAGAAAAAAAGGAGTTTCCCCTAATTTATGGGAAAAAAATAAGATAATAATAATTTAAAAAAAAGGAGTTTCCCTTAATTTGGGGGAGGGGTGGTTCCCTTAATTTATGGGGGGAAGAAAAAAAAAAGGAGTTTCCCCTAATTTATGGGAAAAAAAATAATAATAATAATTTTAAAAAAGGAGTTTCCCTTAATTTGGGGGAGGGGTGGTTCCCTTAATTTATGGGGGGAAGAAAAAAAAAAAGGAGTTTCCCTTAATTTATGGGAAAAAAATAAGATAATAATAATTAAAAAAAAAGGAGTTTCCCTTAATTTGGGGGAGGGGTGGTTCCCTTAATTTATGGGGGGAAGAAAAAAAAAGAAGGTGTTTCCCCTAATTTATGGGGAAAAAATTAAATAATAATAATTTTAAAAAAAGGAGTTTCCCTTAATTTGGGGGAGGGGTGGTTCCCTTAATTTATGGGGGGAAGAAAAAGAAAAAAAGGAGTTTCCCCCAATTTATGGGAAAAAAATAAAATAATAATAATTAAAAAAAAGGAGTTTCCCTTAATTTGGGAGAGGGGTGGTTCCCTTAATTTATGGGGGGAAGAAAAAAAAAAAGGAGTTTCCCTTAATTTATGGGAAAAAAATAAGATAATAATAATTTAAAAAAAAGGAGTTTCCCTTAATTTGGGGGAGGGGTGGTTCCCTTAATTTATGGGGGGAAGAAAAAGAAAAAAAGGAGTTTCCCCTAATTTATGGGGAAAAAATAAAATAATAATATTTTTTTAAAAAAGGAGTTTCCCTTAATTTGGGGGAGGGGTGGTTCCCTTAATTTATGGGGGGAAGAAAAAAAAAAAGGAGTTTCCCCTAATTTATGGGAAAAAAATAAAATAATAATAATTTTTAAAAAAGGAGTTTCCCTTAATTTTGGGGAGGGGTGGTTCCCTTAATTTATCAATCAATCAATCAATCAATGTTTACTTAATTTATGGGGGGAAGAAAAAAAAAGAAGGTGTTTCCCCTAATTTATGGGAAAAAAATAAAATAATAATAATTAGAAAAAAAGGAGTTTCCCTTAATTTGGGGGAGGGGTGGTTCCCTTAATTTATGGGGGAAAGAAAAAAAAAAGAAGGTGTTTCCCCTAATTTATGGGAAAAAAATAAAATAATAATAATTTAAAAAAAAGGAGTTTCCCTTAATTTATGGGGGGATTTTAAAATAAAGGGAGTTTCCTTTATTTTAGGGAAAAAACAAACTATATCGCCTATTTTTGGGGGGAAAAGAAACACAAATAAATAAAAAAGGCAGAATTTCTCTTGTGTTCTGTTCCATCCATCCATCCATTTCCTACCGCTTATTCCCTTTTGGGGCCGCGGAGGGCGCTGGCGCCTATCCCAGCTACAATCGGGCGAAAGGCGGGGTACACCCTGGACAAGTTGCCACCTCATCGCAGGGCCAACACAGATAGACAGACATCATTCACACTCACATTATGTCCCTTATTTTTCAATCAATCAATCAATCATTCAATCAATCTTTATTTATATAGCCCTGAATCACAAGTTTCTCAAAGGGCTGCACAAGCCTCGGTTCAGAGCCCACGAAAGGGCAAGGAAAAACTCACAACCCAGTGGGACGTCAATGAGAATGACCACGAGAAAAAACATTTTTTTAATGGAAATTATTTGTTGTTGTTTTTTCAGAACATAAGGGAAGTAAAAAAAAATTGACTTTTTTTCGGAAAATAAAGGAAATTCCTCAATTTATTGTCATTTTTTTCAGAAAATTAAGGACATTTTATTTATTTTTATTTTTATTTTTTTTCAGTTAGTGAGGGAAATTGCCCCTTTTTTAAACAGTTTTTTTTATTTTTTTATGGAAGTTTGATATTTGGAAACATCATTTAAAAGTAACAGACATTCTACAGAAAATGAGAGAAATTCTGCCTTTTTTATTTATTTTTACTTCAGAAAGTAGAAGAAATTGTTCCTCCCCTCGATATTTTTTTTTTTGAGGGAAATTCTTTATTTTTTCAGAAAATAAGGGAAATTAATAAAAATTTACACTTGAGTCCAGAAAATAAGGGAAATACCTCGGTTTATTGTCATTTTATTCAGAAAATGAAGGACATTTCTGCTTTTTTATTTTCATTTTTTTCCAGGAAGTAAGGGAAATTGCTCCTTTTTTAAACTTTTTTTTTTTTTTTAATGAAAGTTTGATATTTTGAAACAGCATTTAAAAATAACAGACATTTTACAGAAAATGAGAGGAATTGTGCCTTTTTTATTTATTTTTATTTCAGAAAATAGAAGAAATTGATCCTCCCCTGGCTAAATTTTTTTTTTGGAGGGAAATTCTTTCTTTTTTTAGAAAATAAGGGAAATTAATTAAAAAAAAGTCTTTTTATTCTAGAAAATAAGGGACATTCCTCGATTTATTGTCATTTTATTCAGAAAATTAGGGACATTTTATTTATTTTTATTTTTATTTTTTTCCAGTAAGTAAGGGAAATTGCCCCTTTTTTAAACAGTTTTTTTTTTTTTTTTTTTTTTTTTTTTTTATGAAAGTTTGATATTTGGAAACATCATTTAAAAATAACAGATATTTTACAGAAAATGAGAGAAATTCTGCCTTTTTTTTTTTTTTCAGAAAATAAAAGAAATTGTTCCTCCCCTCGCTAATATTTTTTTTTTTAAGGGAAATTCTTTCTTTTTTACTGAAAATGAGGGAAATTAATAAAAATGTACGTTTTATTCCAGAAAATAAGGAAAATTCCTTGGTTTATTGTCATTTTATTCAGAAAATGAGGGACATTTTTGTTTTTTTATTTTCATTTTTTTCCAGTAAGTAAGGGAAATTGCCCCTTCTTTAAACTGTTTTTTTTTTTTAATGGAAGTTTGATATTTGGAAACAGCATTTAAAAATAACAGATATTTTTTACAGAAAATTTGAGAAATTCTGCCTTTTTTATTTATTTTTATTTCATAAAATAAAATAAATTGTTCCTCCCCTCGCTAATAATTTTTTTTTTGAGGGAAATTATTTCTTTTTTACAGAAAATGAGGGAAATTAATAAAAATGTACATTTTATTCCAGAAAATAAGGAAAATTCCTTGGTTTATTGTCTTTTTATTCAGAAAATGAGGGACATTTCTGCTTTTTTATTTTCATTTTTTTCCAGGAAGTAAAGGATATTGCCCCTTTTTTAAACAGTTTTTTTTTTTTTTATGAAAGTTTAATATTTTGAAACAGCATTTAAAAATAACAGACATTTTACAGAAAATGAGAGGAATTGTGCCTTTTTTATTTATTTGTATTTAAAAAAAAATAGAAGAAATTGTTCCTCCCCTCGCTATTTTTTTTTTTTGAGGGAAATTCTTTCTTTTTTTCAGAAAATAAGGGTAGTTAATAAAAAAATACTTTTTATTCCAGAAATTAAGGGGAATTCCTCTATTTATGGTCATTTTATTCAGAAAATGAGGGACATTTTATTTATTTTTATTTTTTTCCAGGAAGTAAGGGAAATTTCCCCCTTTCAAAAATGTTTTTAATGAAAATTTGATATTTGGAAACAGCATTTATAATTAACAGACATTTTACAGAAAATGAGAGAAACTCTGCCTTTTTTATTTATTTTTATTTCAGAAAGTAGAAGAAATTGTTCCTCCCCTCCCCAAATTTTTTTTAAGGGAAATTCTTAATTTTTTTTCAGAAGATAAGGACAATTAAAAAATGAGGGAAATTCCTTTATTTATTGTCATTTTGTTCAGAAAATTTGGGAAATTCTTGCCTCTTTTATTTATATTTTTTCCAGGAAGTAAAGGAAATTTCCCCTTTTTAATTTTGGAAATTATTTGGAAACAGCGTTTAAAAATAACGGACATTTTACAGAAAATAAGAAAAATTCTGGCTTTTTTTTTTATTTTATTTCAGAAAATAGGAGCAATTGCTCATTTTTAATGTATAATTTCCCCCCCCAAAAAAGGGAAATCCTTTCTCTTTTTCAGAAAATAAGGGAAATTTGAAAAAACCTATTTGACTTTTTATTCCAGAAAATAAGGAAAATTCCTCTCTATATTGTCATTTTATTCAGAAAATTAGGGAAATTCTTGCTTCTTTTATTTTTATTTTTTCCAGGAAGTAAGGGAAATTTCCCCTTTTTTTAAAATGTTTTGTAATGAAAGATTGATATTTGGAAACAGCATTTTAAAAAATAACTGAAATTTTACAAAAAGAAAGAAGAGAAATTCTGTCTTTTTTATTCTTATATCAGAAAATTTTCATGATCCGCGGCTCGGGTTTTTGTTCTGTTTTGTATCTCGTTTGTTTAGTATTTGACTTCCTTAGTTCCTGGTGGCACTTCCTGTTTTGTCTGTTGTCATAGTCACATATAAGTGTTACCTGCCTTGTGTTTTTGACGCGCACCTGCCTCTTAATTTCTGTCATTATATAAGCCTTTTTTTCGTTACTCATTCTCGCAGTCTAGTTTTCTGTCCAATGCAACAGGTGACGTCGCTATCCCCGATTGTGGTAAAACTCTTTTTGTACTCGTTAGCTTCCACGCTATTCCTTTGTTTGTTTCCCTAGCTCACATGCTAGCACCTTTTGTTCCTTCTAGCTCCCATGCTAGTTCTGTTGGTTTTGTCTATAGTGCCTCCGTGCAAGTGTTTTTGTTCCTAGTCTGTTTTATTATATAATTAAATCGTAAATTCTTCCATTCCGCCTGCATCAACGAGAGAACGTCACCTGTTGCATTGGACAACAAACTAGACTGCGAGAATGAGTAACGGAAAAGACAGGCTTATATAATGACAGAAATTAGGAGGCAGGTCAAAAACACAAGGCAAGTGACACTAATACGTGACTATGACAACAGAAGAAACAGGGAGTGCCACCAGGAACTAAGGAAGTCAAATACTAAACAAAGGAGATACAAAACAGAACCAAAACGCGAACATGACATGATCCGAACCGCGGATCATGACAGAAATTGCTCATTTAAAATGTTTATTTTCCCCAAAATTAAGGAAAATTATCCCCCCCCCCCCCCCCCCCCCCCCCCCCCCCCCCCCTCCAGAAAATAAGGGAAGTATATATTTTAAATAAAGGACGTTTTACAGAAAATTAAAGAAATTCTGCCTTTTTTTAATTTATTTCAAATTCAGAATATAGAAGAAATTGTGCCCCCCCGGTTCCCCCCCAAAAAATTAAGGGACATTTTTTAGGTTTTTTTTTTTATTCCAGGAAAAAAGAGAAACTTTTTTAAAAATATAGACTTTTTACTCGAGAAAATAAGGGAAATTCCTCTTTTTATTGTCATTTTATTCAGAAAATTAGGGACTTTTTATTTATGTTTATTTTATTTTTTTCCTGGAAGTAAGAGAAATTGCCCCTTTTTTAAACATTTTTTTTTTTTTAGGATGAAAGTAAGACATTTGGGAAAGTGATTAAAGAGGAGGGCAATGAAAAGGAGAGGGAACATACAAACTAGACTGTGGGGGGTTTTCAGGTGTGGACAGAACCTTCACAAGCCCAGGGAGAAGTTTATCAGGTTCAAACACCGATGACATTATTACACAGACCAGAAGCAAGGAATCACGCAGAGACAGAGTTCAATTTGGCTCAATTGAGGGGACACGTTTTTTTGGGCTGTACTCTAGTTACAGATCCAAACTACGTTCTAAAAGTCCAGCCCACCTGCTCCCTCTATTTATTTGGGAGGTCCCTGGTTACATCTCTGAGGGAAAGGGGGGTCATCTCAACAGCTCCAGTCAGACACAATATATGATTATACAAAAATGTGTTGACGCTGGTGATATCGCCTTGTCTCTGCGTCACGGCGGTGTTCGGCCTTGGCAGTCTGATACCAGAAGTGAAGTGGATTATATTTATATAGCGCTTTTTCTCTAGTGACTCAAAGCGCTTTACATAGTGAAACCCAATATCTAAATTACATTCGAACCAGTGTGGGTGGCACCGGGAGCAGGTGGGTAAAGTGTCTTGCCCAAGGACACAACGGCAGTGACTAGGGGAATCGAACCTGCAACCCTCAAGTTGCTGGCACGGCCGCTCTGCCAACCGAGCTAAAGCGGCTTGCAATCATTTGGATTGCCAGCTGTGCACGGACAAAGAAAAACACCACTTCAGCACAATTGATAACAACTACAGCAACGGCCCTTAAGCAATAGAATGATGTGATGATATAAACGTAATTATTCTAAACAAGTCAAGTGATGTTGGCCGTAAAGAGACACCTGCGACTTGGCCTTGGCTCCCCTCTCACTCCGGCGGCCATCCTCCCACTTAATGAGGCTACAAACGTCCCATTTGCGCCCGTAAAATGCGGTCGCCCCGGGCAACGCCCCGGACATAATGGCTCAATAGGAAGGCAAATGAAATAGTTGACTTGTTGACATGTTCCCCTGCTCCCCAACACAGGCCGAAGGGGGTTAATGGCCTTTCTCATGGAAATCCTCTTCCCCCCCCCCCCCCCTCCCAGGTGTCGGGGAAGAGGCCCGGCTGCCTGAAGAAGGTGGCCCAGCAGTTCCTGCTCATGTGGTCCTGCTTCGGGACCAGAGTCATCCGGGACATGACGCTCCACAGCGCCCCCAGCTTTGGTGAGCGCCTCCTGAAAACACACACACACACACACACACACACACACACACACACACACAGGGAAGTTAGCCACCGGGTCCAATCGGCCGGGAGGTGTTTTTTTCCCAGCGGTTGCCGTGGAGACCCGGCCCCACAAAGAGAGATACCCCGTCTCAACAATGGCCGGACAAAAAGTGAGCGCTAATTAGGTTATCCGTCCCCCCCCCCCCTGTTTGAAATTCAGTTTGTGTTGGCATGTGACCTTGTTGCGACACAGCTGGAGAGAGAAGACTGCAAAATGTGCGTTTTGTCTTTTAATGCTCGATGCAAAAACGACCGCTTTGACCCCCGGGGATGTTCAAATGTGCCACGCTATTCTTCACTCGACTTTTTACAACTTTGCTAGAAAAAAAAAAATCCCTTTATCTTTTTTTTTTTTTTTTGCGCTGTATGACCTCGTGTTTGACCACTTAAAAACAAACAAACAAAAAAACGTCCGGCTTTCAATATTGAACCCCGAAACCAGAGAAGTTGTCACGTTGTGTAAATGGTAAATAAAAAGAGAATGTAATGATTTGTGAAAACTTGTATTCAATTGAATAGACTGCAAAGACAAGACATTTAATGTTAAAACTGAGAAACTTAGTTATTTTTTGCAAATATTAGCTCTTTTTGGAATTTGATGCCTGCGACGTGTTTCAAAAAAGCTGGCACATGTGGCAAAAATGACCGAGAAAGTTTCAACATGAATTCAAATGAATATACAGCAAATACAAGTAATTTAATGTTCAAACTGTAAAACTTTATGTTTTGCAAATATTATCTCTTTTTGGAATTTGATGCCTGCGACATGTTTCAAAAAAGCTGGCACAAGTGGCAAAAAAGACCGAAAAAGTTTTGACTTGAATTCAAATGAATAGTCTGCAAAGACAAGGTATTTAATGTTCAAACTGTAAAACTTTATGTTTTGCAAATATTAGCTCTTTTTGGAATTTGATGCCTGTGATGTGTTTCAAAAAAGCTTGCACAAGAGGCAAAAAAGACCGAAAAAGTTTCGACTTGTATTCAATTGAATAGACTGCAAAGAACAAGACATTTAATGTTAAAACTGAGAAACTTAGTTATTTTTTGCAAATATTAGCTCTTTTTGGAATTTGATCCCTGCGACGTGTTTAAAAAAAGCTGCCAGAAGTGGCAAAAAAGACTGATAAAGTTTCTACTTGAATTCAATTGAATAGACTGCAAAGAACAAGACATTTAATGTTAAAACTGAGAAACTTTGTTATTTCGTGCAAATATTAGCGCTTTTTGGAATTTCATGCCTGCGACGTGTTTCAAAAAAGCTGGCACGAGTGGCAAAAAGGACTGAGAAATTTTCAACTTCTTTCAATTGAATAGACTGCAAAGACAAGATTTTTAATATTCAAGCTGTAAAACTTAATTTTTTGCAAATATTAGCTCTTTTTGGAATTTGATGCCTGCGACGTGTTTCAAAAAAGCTGAAACGAGTGGCAAAAAAGACTGAGAAAGTTTCAACTTGTATTCAAATGAATAGACTGCAAAGACAAGACATTTAATATTCGAACTGTAAAACTTTGTTATTTTTTGCAAATATTTGCTCTTTTTGGAATTTGATGCCTGTGACATGTTTCAAAAAAGCTGGCACAAGTGGCAAAAAAGACTCAGAAAGTTTCAACTTGTATTCAATTGAATAGGCTGAAAAGACAAGATATTTAACTTTCAAACTGTAAAACTTAATTTTTTGCAAATATTAGCTCTTTTTGGAATTTGATGCCTGCGACGTGTTTCAAAAAAGTTGGCACGAGTGGCAAAAAAGACTGAGAGATTTTCACCCTCTATTCAATTGAATGGCCTGCAAAGACAATATATTTAATATTCAAACTAAAACTTTTATTTTTTGCAAATATTAGCTCTTTTTGGAATTTTATGCCTGCGACGTGTTTCAAAAAAGTTGGCACGAGTGGCAAAAAAGACTGAGAAATTTTCAACTTGTATTCAGTTGAATAG
Organism: Nerophis ophidion; assembly: GCF_033978795.1. Lineage (NCBI taxonomy): Eukaryota > Metazoa > Chordata > Actinopteri > Syngnathiformes > Syngnathidae > Nerophis > Nerophis ophidion. Next base: position 10,640,067 of record NC_084613.1, on the reverse strand, counting down.
ACTGCAAAGACAAGATATTTAATGTTGGAACTGAGAAACTTTATTATTTTATGCAAATATTAGCTCTTTATGGAATATTATGCCTGCGACGTGTTTCAAAAAAGCTGAAACGAGTGGCAAAAAAGACTGAGAAAGTTTCAACTTGTATTCAATTGAATAGACTGCAAAGACAAGACATTTAATGTTGGAACTGGGAAACTTTATTTTTTGCAAATATTAGCTCTTTTTGGAATTTGATGCCTGTGACGTGTTTCAAAAAAGCTGGCACGAGTGGCAAAAAAGACTGAGAAAGTTTCAACTTGTATTCTATTAAATAGACTGCAAAGACAAGATATTTAATAATCAAAATGTAAAACTTTGTTATTTTTTGCAAATATTAGCGCTTTTTGGAATTTTATGCCTGCGACGTGTTTCAAAAAAGCTGGCACAAGTGGCAAAAAAGACTGATAAAGTTTCAACTTGAATTCAAATGAATAGACTGCAAATACAAGACATTTAATGTTGGAACTGAGAAACTTTATTTTTTGCAAATATTAGCGCTTTTTGGAATTTGATGCCTGCGACGTGTTTCAAAAAAGCTGGCACGAGTGGCAAACAAGACTGAGAAAGTTTCAACGTGTATTCAATTGAATAGACTGCAAAGACAAGATATTTAATATTCAAACTGTAAAACATTATTTTTGCAAAAATTAGCTCTTTTTTGAATTTGATGCCTACGACGTGTTTCAAAGAAGCTGGCACGAGTGGCAAAAAAGACTGAAAAAGTTTCAACGTCTTTCAATTGAATAGACTGCAAAGACAATATATTCAATATTGGAACTGAGAAACTATGTTATTTTTTACAAATATTAGCTCTTTTTGGAATTTGATGCATGTGAGGTGTTTCAAAAAAGTTGGCACAAGTGGCAAAAAAGACTGAGAAAGTTTCAATTTGTATTCAATTGAATAGACTGCAAAGAACAAGACATTCAATGTTGGAACTGATAAACTTTGTTATTTTTTGCAAATATTAGCTCTTTTTGGAATTTGATGCCTGCGACATGTTTTTAAAAAGCTGGCACGGGTGGCAAAAAAGACTGAGAAAGTTTCAACTTGTATTCAATTGAATAGACTGCAAAGACAATATATTTAATGTTCCAGCAGAGAAACGTTTTTTTTTTTAATGCAAATAATCCTGAACTTAGAATTTAATGGCAGCAACACATTGACAAAAACTTGGCAAAAGGGCATTTTTACCACTGTGTTACATGGCCTTTCCTTTTAACAACACTCAGTAAAGTTTTGGGAAATGAGGAGACACATTTTTGAAGTGGAATTATTTCCCATTCCTGCTAGAGGTACATCTTAAGTTGTTCAACAGTCTGGGGTCTCCGTTGTGGTATTTTATTTCATCATGGACGCCCCTGCTTATTTCAACAAGACAATGCCAAGCCATGTGTTACAACAGCGTGGCTTCATAGTAAAAGACTGCGGGTACTACACTGTAGTCCAGACCTGTGTCCCTTTGAAAATGTGTGGCGCAATATGAAGTGCCACACATTTTCAATGTGAATGTAACACGTGGCTTGGCATTGTCTTGCTGAAATAAGCAGGGGCGTCCATGATAACTTTATTTGGATGACAACATATGTTGCTCCAAAACCTGTATGTACCTTTCAGCATTAATGGATCCTTCACAGATGTGTAAGTTACCCATGCCTTGGGCACTAATACACCCCCATACCATCACAGATGCTGGCTTTTACACTTTGCGCCTAGAAACATCCGGATGGTTCTTTTCCTCTTTGTTCACGCAGCCACAGTTTCCAAAAACATTGGAAATGTGGTCTCGTCAAGCCACAGAACGCTTTCCCACTTTGCATCAGTCCGTCTTAGATGAGCTCAAGGCGCAGCGAAGCCGGCGGCGTTTCTGGGTGTTGTTGATAAATGGCTTTGGCTTTGCATAGTAGAGTTTTAACTTGCACTTGTTGCGACCAACTGTAGTTACCGATAGTGGTTTTCTGAAATGTGATATCCTTTACACACCGATGTCGCTTTTTGATGCAATAACGCCTGAGGGATCGAAGGTTTGTAATATCATGGCTTATGTGCAGTGATTTTCCAGATTCTCTGAACTTTTTGATGATATTACGGAGCGTACCCGTTCAAGATTAGACGAACAAACAGTGAACGCTGACGGGTCGCCACAAGGCGCCCCGTAAAAGATGGGGAAAAAGGTAAAACGCCGGGGAAGGACGAATGAAAAAGATATGGGCCCCCTTTAGGAGCCCAGTCTGGAGTGGGAAAAAAAACCTCCATAGCAAAGCACATATACTTATTACAACGTACATCTCGAGGTATCTAGCAACCGAGGCTAGGGAGTGCGGGGCCATGGTGGCAGGCCGGTTTCATCACCCCAATCATGGCACCCACCTGTTCCCAATTACCCTGTTCACCTGTGGGATGTTTTCCAAATAAGCGTTTGATGAGCATTCCCTCCACTTTCTCGTTTTTTTTTTTTAAGCCACTTGTGCCAGCTTTTTTGAAACATCTCGCAGGCATCCGATTCCAAATGAGCTAATATTTGCTAAAAAAAATAATAATAAAGTTTTACAGTTTAAAAAGTAAAATATCTTATTTTGTATAAATTGGATATAAGTCGAAAGGGATTTATATTTGGTTTTTATTTACCATTTACACAACCTGACAACTTCACCGCTTTTCTGGGGTTCGTACTTTCGTCTCGTTTGTATTCGTCATTGTTTTCATTTGTTTTAACCCCGGGGTGGAAAAAATAGGTCGTCGACCATAACCAAGACGGGACATTTTTCGGCAAACAAAATAAACACCGCATGCGGCTCAAAGTCTAAAAGAATGTATGCTAAAAAAAAAGTTTTTAATCTACCGTAGTTTGAATATTTTTAACGCGACAAAACGGTCTTCTTGGTTAATGGAAAAGCCAATCAAAATGGTTGGTTGATCACCAAGACTTAGAAATAAATAATAATAGTACCAATTAGTGGTGTAACGATACGGGTATCTATTTTTGTGGTTGCCGATAACAGTCATGGACGATATTATTTTTTTTAGAACGATACGGAAAGTAGTAGTAGTTAAAAAGCTATTCGGTGGCAAGACTCTGGGGGTGGATGAGATCTGCCTGGAGTTCCTTAAGTCTCTGGGTGTTTTGGGGTTGTCTTGGTTGACAAGACTCTGTAGCATCGCGTCGACTTCGGGGGCGGTTCTTCTGGATTGGCAGACCGGGGTGGTGGTTCCTTGCTTTAAGAAGGGGTATGATCCAACTATGGTGGGATCACACTCCTCAGCCTTCCCGGTAAGGTTTATTCAGGTGTACCAGAGCCGGATAGTCCAACCTCGGATTCAGGAGGAACAGTGTAGTTTTCGTCCTGGTCGTGGAATTGTGGACCAGTTCTATACTCTCGGCAGGATCCTTGAGGGTGTATGGGAGTTCGCCCAACCAGTCTGGACTTGGAGAAGGCATTCAACCGTAGGGAGTGCTCAGAGAGTAAGGGGTAACGGACTGTCTGATTGAGGCGGTCCGGTCCCTGTATGATCAGTGTCAGAGCTTGGTCCGCATCGCCGGCAGTAAGTCGGACCCGTTTCCAGTGAGGGTTGGACTCCGCCAAGGCTGTCCTTTGTCACGATTCTGTTCGTAACTTTTATGGACAGAATTTCTAGGCGCAGTCAGAGCCTTAAGGGGGTCCGGTTTGGTGGCTGCAGGGATTAGGTCTCTGCTTTTTGCAGACCATGTGGTCCTGATGGCTTCATCGGGCCAGGATCTTCAGATCTCACTGGATCGGTTCGCAGCCGATTTGAGAATCAGCACCTCCAAGTCCGAGTCCATAGTTCTCGCCCGGAAAAGGGTGGGGTGCCATCTCCAAGTTGGGGAGGAGACCCTTCCCCAAGTGGAGGAGTTCAAGTACCTCGGAGTCTTGTTCACGAGTTAGGGAAGAGTGGATCGCGAGATCGACAGGCGGATCGGTGCGGCGTCTTCAGTAATGCGGACGTTGTATCGATCCGTTGTGGTGAAGAAGGAGCTGAGCCGGAAGGAAAAGCTCTCAATTTACCGGTCGACCTACGTTCCCATCCTCACCTATGGTCATGAGCTTTGGGTCATGACCGAAAGGATAAGATCACGGGTACAAGCGGCCGAAATGAGTTTGGGTCTCTCCCTTAGAGATAGGGTGAGAAGCTCTGCCATCCGAGGGGAACTCAAAGTAAAGCAGCTGCTCCTCCACATGGAGAGGAACCAGATGAGGTGGTTCGGGCATCTGGTCAGGATGCCACCCGAACGCCTCCCTAGGGAGGTGTTTAGGGCACGTCAGACCGGTAGGAGGCCACGGGGAAGACCCAGGACACGTTGGGAAGACTATGTCTCCCGGCTGCCCTGGGAACGCCTCGGGATCCCCCGGGAAGAGCTGGACGCAGTGGCTGGGGAGAGGAAAGTCTGGGCTTCCCTGCTTAGGCTGCCGACCCCGTGACACGACCTCGGATAAGCGGAAGATGATGGATGGACGAAAAGGAATTGGAATCGATTCAGTAACTTCTTGGCAAAATGAATCGAGCAGTGCGAGTGTGCAATAAATAACGGACACTGCAGGGGAATTTTCCTATTATTTCTTGTAAGTGAATGTATCGTCGGTCATCACTCGATTGTCCTCCTGTTGGTTGGGATCGCCTTCAGGAGAGCGGCTGTGCGTGGAATCTTTTAACTCTGTCCTCTGGCAAAGAGAAGGCCAGGGTCCAATGGCACGGAGACCAAGACAATGGGGGGCCATCTTTGCTGCAGCCTTCTTCTGCCTTTGTGACCGTTGTGGGGCTTCCATGCAATTTTCACCCGCCTACCGAAGTCTTTAGATGATGATGTATACATACATAACTCATTTTTACATGAGTTATGGATAAAACGCAAGCCAGTAAACAACAATGCATTCACATCTTATTATTATTATTATTTTTTATTTATTTATATAAGACATATCAAAACACGGAACAATATTAACATGGAAGGATGGATAAAATGGAGGAATGAAAGGGTTTCTTGGTGCAATTCCTAGGGGACTGCGTGGTGCAGTTCGGGAGAGTGGACGCGCCAGCAACCTGAGGGTTCCCGGTTTGATCCCCACCTCCTACCAGCCGTGGTCACGTCCGTCGTGTGCTCGAGCAAGACACGTCGCCCTTTGCTTCTGATGGGGTGGCGGCCGGGCAGCCCCCGCCATCAGTGTGTGAATGTGAATGGGTGAATGTGGAAATAGTGTCAAAGCCGAGCAAAAAAGACCGAGAAAGTTGAGGAATGCTCATCAGACGCTTATTTGGAACATCCCGCAGGTGAACGGGTTAATTGGGTGCCTTGATTGCGTGTAAAAAGCAGCTTCCATGAAACGCTCAGTCGTTGACAAACAAGGACGGGGCGAGGGTCCCCACTTTGTCAACAAATGTGTGAGCAAATTGTTTAAGAAGAACATTTTGTCAACCAGCTATCGCAAATAATTTAGGGGTATAACCATCAGATTCAGATGGATGCAAAGGATTCTGGGTATTCCTTGTGTTGCGTTTATGTTGTGTTACTGTGAGGATGTTCTCCCGAAATGTGTTTGTCATTCAAGAACAAGAAAGTTTGATCACATTACGCCTGTACTGGCTCACCTGCACTGGCTTCCTGTGCACTTAAGATGTGACTTTAAGGTTTTACTACTTACGTATAAAATACTACACGGTCTAGCTCCATCCTATCTTGCCGATTGTATTGTACCATATGTCCCGGCAAGAAATCTGCGTTCAAAGGACTCTGGCTTGTTAGTGATTCCCAAAGCCCAAAAAAAGTCTGCAGGCTATAGAGCGTTTTCCGTTCGGGCTCCAGTACTCTGGAATGCCCTCCCGGTAACAGTTCGAGATGCCACCTCAGTAGAAGCATTTAAGTCTCACCTTAAAACTCATTTGTATACTCTAGCCTTTAAATAGACTCCCTTTTTAGACCAGTTGATCTGCTGTTTCTTTTCTTTTTCTTCTATGTCCCACTCTCCCTTGTGGAGGGGGTCCGGTCCGATCCGGTAGCCATGTACTGCTTGTCTGTGTATCGGCTGGGGACATCTCTGCGCTGCTGATCCGCCTCCGCTTGGGATGGTTTCCTGCTGGCTCCGCTGTGAACGGGACTCTCGCTGCTGTGTTGGATCCGCTTTGGACTGGACTCTCGTGACTGTGTTGGATCCAATATGGATTTAACTTTCACAGTATCATGTTAGACCCGCTCGACATCCATTGCTTTCCTCCTTTCCAAGGTTCTCATAGTCATCATTGTCACCGACGTCCCACTGGGTGTGAGTTTTCCTTGCACTTATGTGGGCCTACCGAGGATGTCGTGGTGGTTTGTGCAGCCCTTTGAGACACGAGTGATTTAGGGCTATATAAGTAAACATTGATTGATTGATTGATTCTTGTTTGGTGTGGCTTCACAGCGTGGCGCATATTAGTAAGAGTGTTAAAATTGTTTATATCACAACCATCAGTGTACTCTGTGTCACCCAGTATGTCTTTCAATCTTGTACGCGTCTTTGCTGAAGCTGTTGCTGGACTAAAAACTGGTTTGTACATGTTGTTGAAGGCGTCAAAGGCAATAGCTTCACAGCACGCCGTTATTCTCGTCATCAGGATGAACACCATTGGATATTCGCAAGTGAAGTGAAGTGAATTATTTTTATATAGCGCTTTTCTCTAGTGACTCAAAGCGCTTTACATGGTGACACCCAATATCTAAGGTACATTTAAACCAGTGTGGGTGGCACTGGGAGCAGGTGGGTAAAGTGTCTTGCCCAAGGACACAACGGCAGTAACTAGGATGGCACAAGCGGGAATCGAACCTGCAACCCTCAAGTTGCTGGCACGGCCACTCTACCAACCGAGCTATGCCGTCCCGCGAGGACGTTAGCGGCTCCCATTGTCTTCTTTACTCTGTGAAACGGGTTTAAATAGCTCTTTGAGTGGTGAAGGTGGCCGACCTTTGATGTATTTCAGGGAACGGCGTGGCGCAGTGGGGGAGAATGGCCGTGCGCAACCCGAGGGTCCCTGGTTCAAATCCCACCTAGTACCAACTTCGTCACGTCCGTTGTGTCCTGAGCAAGACACTTCACCCTTTGCTCCTGATGGGTGCTGGTTGGCGCCTTGCATGGCAGCTCCCTCCATCAGTGTGTGAATGTGTGTGTGAATGGGTAAATGTGGAAGTAGTGTCAAAGCGCTTTGAGTACCTTTGAAGGTAGAAAAGCGCTATACAAGTACAACCCATTTATCATTTATCATTCAACGGGCGGTTGCGGTTCTGATAAAATGTTGGTTCGGGTGGACGGCGGGTGGATGAAGACTTTGGTGATGCGGTTGCGGATGATATAATTGCCTATCCGCGCATCTCTAATTGCAACACATGCCAATACGGCCGGTTTAGTTTACTAAATTACAATATTAAATTTCCCGCATGACATTCTCCCAATCCTCTGCTGTATCATCCATTTTGGTATAAACTCAACTGGTGGTGTTTGGAGGAAGAAGAATACTGAGTTGCATCCCAAGAACACCATACCTACTGTGAAGCATGGGGGTGTAAACATCATGCTTTGGGGCTGTTTTTCTGCTAAGGGGACAGGACGATCGATCCGTGTTAAGGAAAGAATGAACGGGGCCATGTATCGCGGGATTTTGAGCCTAAACCTCCTTCCATCAGTGAGAGCTTTGAATGGTTGACCAAATACTTATTTTCCACCATAATTTACAAATAAATTCATTAAAATTCCTACATTCTGTCTCTCACAGTTGAAGTGTACCTTAGATGAAAATGACGGACCTCTGTCATAATTTGAAGTGGGAGAACTTGCACAATCGCTGGCTGACTAAATACTTTTTTGCCCCACTGTACGTACCGAACCGAAATTTTTGGTGTACCGTTACACCCCAACTTCACTGTTTTTTTGTTTTTTTGTAGAAAGTCTTCCACGAAGTCACATTGTCTTGGTGCAACGTTGCAGACATCCAGATGTTTCTAGAACGTGAAAGCAGGTGCGCAGGTGAAGGGGGCGTGGCCCCGATAACGGAGGCGTCGTTTACAGGAATACAAAAAGCCAGCTGGTGGTGTCGCGATGAAACAGTTTTATGTGCACAAAACAGCTAATTAACAAAAGCCCCCCCCCCGAACCTCTTTTCCATTTTACGACGGCTGAATGGCGGCGAGTGTTTGTCACGCGGCCACAATGACGCCCTCAATTCTGCCCCCTCCGCCCCCCGTCCGCCCAGAGGTCAACAGACCTATTTCTGGCTGTGGAAAATTCAGGAGTGCATTCCAGTTTGTGTGGGGAGAGGATGTGATGTCATCACCATGGCGACGGCGATAATAACAAGGCGGGCTTGTTGTTTTTCCGCCGCAGGCTCCTTCCACCTGATCCATCTCATGTTCGACGACTACGTGCTCTACCTGCTGGAGTCGCTCCACTGCCAGGAGAGGGCCGGCGAGCTGATGAGGGCCATGAAGGGCGAGAGCAGCGGTGCGTAACATCACAGCCTATCATAGCAAGCACTTGTGGGACAGCCCTTGAGATGTTCATCAGGGTCCCAGCAACAACAAAACGAGCTTTTTTTTAGTCATTTCACCAAAAATATGACTTGAATCTTTATTATTAATGTCATAAATGGATGAATATTAATATTGTATTAATATTAATAATTGTTAAAATATTAATATGTTACATATTTCATCTCAAAAATAAAATATGGGTTTAATGTTGTGATAACCTAATTCTGTGTAATATTTTTTTTTTCAAAAAAAAAACAAAAAACTAATAATAATAATAATTTAAAAATATATATATATAGTATATAAATAAAATGCCAATTTATTATTTGTCTTTTTAATTTAATCTGTTTTCTCCCAAAAATTTACTAATTAAAAAAAATCTACAGAAAGTTATGGCTTTAATCTTGTAATATTTCTCATGATTTTACTTTTTTCTTGAAAAATTATGACTTTAATCTCACATTCCAACTTTTTTCTTGCAATTAATCACCTTTTTTAATTGAATTTTTTTTTTCTAGTAATACATCTTTTGCTCATCGTGTAACATGACAAGCTTTTTTTAGTAAATATTACTTGAATCTTTGTTATTAATGTCATAAATACATGAATATTAATATGTTATCATTATTAATAATTGTTAACATTAATATGTTACATATTTTATCTCAAAATAAAATATGGATTTAATGTTGTGATAACCCAATTCTGTTTAATATTTTAGTTTTCTCTAAAAAAAAAAATATATATATATATATATATATATATATATATATATATATATATATATATATATATATATATATATATATATATATATATATATATATATATGCAAAATTTTTATTTAACTTTCTAATTTAATGTAATAATAAAACAATCTACAGAAAGTATTGGCCTTAATCTTGTAATATTTCTCATGATTTTACTTTTTTGTTGAAAAATTCTGACTTTAATCTCACATTCCAACTTTTTTCTTGCAATTAATCACCTTTTTAAAATTGAATTTTTTTGTTTTCTAGTAATACATCTTTTTCTCATCGTGTAACATGATGAGCTTTTTTTAATCATTTCACCAAAATATGACTTGAATCTTTGTTATTAATGTCATAAATACATGAATATTAATATGTTATTATTATTAATAATTGTTAACATATTAATATGTTACATATTTCATCTCAAAATAAAATATGGATTTAATGTTGTGATAACCTAATTCTGTTTAATATTTTATTTTTTTCTAAAAAAAAATTATAATAAAAAAATAAAAAATAAAATATATATATATGCCAACTTATTATTTATCTTTTTAATTTAATCGGTTTTCCCCCAAAAATTTACTAATAAAAAAAGTCTACAGAAAGTTACGGCCTTAATCTTGTAATATTTTTCACGATTTTACTTTTTTCTTGAAAAATTCTAACTTTAATCTCACATTCCAACGTTTTTCTTGCAATTAATCACCTTTTTAAATAGAATTTTTTTTGTTTTCTAATAACACATCTTTTTCTCATCATGTAACATGACAAGCTTTTTTTAGTCATTTCACCAAAAATATGACTTGAATCTTTATTATTAATGTTATAAATACATGAATATTAATATGTTATTATTATTATTAATAGTTGTTAACATTAATATGTTACATATTTTATCTCAAAATAAAATATGGATTTAATGTTGTGATAACCCAATTCTGTTTAATATTTTAGTTTTCTCTAAATAAAAGATGTATATATATTTATATACATATTTATGCAAAAATTGTATTTATCTTTTTAATTTAATGTAATAATAAAACAATCGACAGAAAGTTATGGCCTTAATCTTGTAATATTTCTCATGATTTTACTTTTTTGTTGAAAAATTCTGACTTTAATCTCACATTCCAACTTTTTTCTTGCAATTAATCACCTTTTTAAAATTGAATTTTTTTGTTTTCTAGTAATACATCTTTTTCTCATCGTGTAACATGATGAGCTTTTTTTAATCATTTCACCAAAATATGACTTGAATCTTTGTTATTAATGTCATAAATACATGAATATTAATATGTTATTATTATTAATAATTGTTAACATATTAATATGTTACATATTTCATCTCAAAATAAAATATGGATTTAATGTTGTGATAACCTAATTCTGTTTAATATTTTATTTTTTTCTAAAAAAAAATTATAATACAAAAATAAAAAATAAAATATATATATATGCCAACTTATTATTTATCTTTTTAATTTAATCGGTTTTCCCCAAAAAATTTACTAATAAAAAAAGTCTACAGAAAGTTACGGCCTTAATCTTGTAATATTTCTCACGATTTTACTTTTTTCTTGAAAAATTCTAACTTTAATCTCACATTCCAACGTTTTTCTTGCAATTAATCACCTTTTTAAATAGAATTTTTTTTGTTTTCTAATAACACATCTTTTTCTCATCATGTAACATGACAAGCTTTTTTTAGTCATTTCACCAAAAATATGACTTGAATCTTTATTATTAATGTTATAAATACATGAATATTAATATGTTATTATTTTTATTAATAGTTGTTAACATTAATATGTTACATATTTTATCTCAAAATAAAATATGGATTTAATGTTGTGATAACTCAATTCTGTTTGGTATTTTTTTTTCAAAAAAAAAAAATTAAACTAATAATAATAATAATAAAAAAATATATATATATAGTATATAAATTAAATGCCAACTTTTTATTTGTCTTTTTCATTTAATCGGTTTTCTCCCAAAAATTTACTAATAAAAAAGTCTACAGAAAGTCATGGCCTTAATCTTGTAATATTTCTCATGATTTTACTTTTTTCTTGAAAAATTCTGACTTTAATCTCACATTCCAACATTTTTCTTGCAATTAATCACCTTTTTAAATTGAATTATTTTGTTTTCTAATAATACATCCTTTTCTCATCATGTAACATGACAAGCTTTTTTTAGTAATTTCACCAAGAATATGACTTGAATCTTTATTATTAATGTTATAAATACATTACTATTAATATCTTATTAGTATAAATAATTTTCAACACATTAATATGTTACATATTTCATCTCAAAATAAAATATGAATTTAATGTTGTGATAACCCAATTCTGTTTACTTTATTTTTTTCTAAAAAAATAATAATAATAATAAAAATTGAAATACAAGCAGTTTGTCTGCCGTAAACAGCAATGTTGTGACACTCTTAAACAGGACAATACTGCCATCTACTGTATATGCATATGGTTGGAAAAATAATGACAGAGAATAGAACAGGGATGGAGGATTCAACCCTTAACTCAACAATGAGTATATGAGTGTTATGAGTGTGTATATGTGTAAATAAATAAATACTGAAATTCAAGTAATTATTTTATATATATATATATATATATATATATATATATGTATATATATATATATATATATATATATATATATATGGCTTCACGGTGGCAGAGGGGTTAGTGCGTCTGCCTCACAATACGAAGGTCCTGCAGTCCTGGGTTCAAATCCAGGCTCGGGATCTTTCTGTGTGGAGTTTGCATGTTCTCCCCGTGGATGCGTGGGTTCCCTCCGGGTACTCCGGCTTCCTCCCACTTCCAAAGACATGCACCTGGGGATAGGTTGATTGGCAACACTAAATTGGCCCTAGTGTGTGAATGTGAGTGTGAATGTTGTCTGTCTATCTGTGTTGGCCCTGCGATGAGGTGGAGACTTGTCCAGGGTGTACCCCGCCTTCCGCCCGATTGTAGCTGAGATAGGCGCCAGCGCCCCCCGCGACCCCAAAAGGGAATAAGCGGTAGAAAATGAATGAATGAATATATATATATATAAGATGCCAACTTTTTATTTGTCTTTTTAATTTAATATGTTTTCTCCCAAAAATGTAATAACAAAACAATTTACAGAAAGTTATGGCCTTAATCTTGTAATATTTCTCATGGTTTTACTTTTTCCTTGAAAAATTCTAACTTTAATCTCACATTCCAACTTTTGTCTTGCAATTAATCATCTTTTTAAATTGATTTTTTGTTTTTGTTTTCTAATAATACATCTTTTTCTCATCATGTAACGTGACAGGCTTGTTTTAGTCATTCCACCAAAAATATGACTTGAAACTTTATTATTAATGTTATAAATACATGAATATTAATATGTTATTAACATGAATATTGTTAACACATTAATATGTTACATATTTTATCTTTAAATAAAATATGAATTTAATGTTGTGATAACCCAATTCTGTTTAATATTTTATTTTTCTCAAAAAAAAAAAAATATATATATATATATATATAATGCCAAATTTTTATTCATCTTTTTAATTTAATCTGTTTTCTCCCAAATATGTACTAATAAAAAAAATGATGACCTTAATCTTGTAACTTTTTCATGATTTTACTTTTTTACTACTATTCAAATTATTTCTTCCGTTTTTTTTTTTTTTCCTCTCATGAAATCATATAAAAATATAATTTCTTCTCTTAACTTAGACTTTTTTTAATTTCACATTCCAACTTGTTTTTTGCAATTATTCACCTTTTTAAGTGGAAAAAAATAGAATTTTGTTCTAATAATACATCTTTTTTTGCACTTTTTTTGGTATAATTTTTACAACTTATAAAAACAACTATAATAATTGTCTATTTTAGTAGTATCTATTTATAATATTCAAATTATTTATTTCAGTTTTTTTTGTTTATTTTCCTCTTATAAAATCATATGAAAATATGATTTATCCTCTTGACTTTGATTTTTTTTAATCTCACATTCCAACTTTTTTTAGTGCAATTATTCACCTTTTTAAATGGAAAAAATTGAATTTTGTTCTAATAATACATCTTTTTTCGCACTTTTTTTTGTATAATTTTACAACTTTTAAAAACGACTATAATAATTGTCTATTTTAGTAGTATTTATTTATAATATTCAAATTATTTTTTTCAGTTTTTTTTAATTTATTTTCCTCTTATAAAATCATATAAAAATATGATTTATTCTCTTAGCTTTGACTTTTTTTAATCTCACATTCCAACTTTTTTGTTGCAATTATTCACCTTTTTAAATGGAAAAAAATAGAATTTTGTTCTAATAATACATCTTTTTTCGCACTTTTTTTGTATAATTTTACAACTTTTAAAAACGACTATAATATTTGTGTATTTTAGTAGTATTTATTTATCTTATTCCAATGATTTCTTCGTTTTTTAAAATTTATTTATTTCTTAGAAAATCATATAAAAATAGGATATATTCTCTTGACTTTGACTTTTTTTAATCTCACATTCCAACTTTTTTGTTGCAATTATTCACCTTTTTAAATGGAAAAAAATAGAATTTTGTTCTAATAATACATCTTTTTTCGCACTTTTTTGGTATAATTTTTACAACTTATAAAAACAACTATAATAATTGTCTATTTTAGTAGTATCTATTTATAATATTCAAATTATTTTTTTCAGTTTTTTTAGTTTATTTTCCTCTTATAAAATCATATAAAAATATGATTTATTCTCCTGACTTTGACTTTTTTAATCTCACATTCCAACTTTTTTTGTTGCAATTATTCACTTTTTAAAATGGAAAAAACTGAATTTTGTTCTAATAATACATCTTTTTTCACACTTTTTTGTATAATTTCACAACTTTTAAAAACGACTATTTGTGTACTTTAGTAGTATTTATTTATCATATTCCAATGATTTCTTCAGTTTTTTATTTATTTATTTTCCTCTTATAAAATCATATAAAAATATGATTTATTCTCTTGACTTTGACTTTTTTTAATCTCACATTCCAACTTTTTTGTTGCAATTATTCACTTTTTTAAATGGAAAAAAATAGAATTTTGTTCTAATAATACATCTTTTTTCGCACATTTTTTTGTATAATTTTTTCAACCTATAAAAACAACTATAATAATTGTCTATTTTAGTAGTATTTATTTATCTTATTCCAATGATTTCTTCGTTTTTTAAAATTTATTTATTTCTTATAAAATCATATAAAAATATGATATATTCTCTTGACTTTGACTTTTTTTAATCTCACACTCCAACTTTTTTAGTTGCAATTATTGCAATTTGAATTTTGTTCAAATAATACATCTTTTTTCCCACAATGTTGCTTTTTTTTAGAGAAAAACATACCTGAATCTCATATTACTTCTTTTTTTTTTGTAATCCAACATTATTTTCCCCCCAAACTTTTCATAATATTGCATCTTTTTTTTCCAACTTTTTTTTTTCTTTTAACAAGTTAAAATATAGAATTCATGATACTGCAGCTTTTTTGGTATAATTTTACAACTTAAGAAATGACTACAATATTTGTCTATTTTAGTAGTATTTATTTCTAATATACAAAAAAAAATCAGTTTTTTTGATTTATTTTCCTCTCATAAAATCATATAAAGGGCTTCACGGTGGCAGAGGGGTTAGTGCGTCTGCCTCACAATACGAAGTTCCTGCAGTCCTGGGTTCAAATCCAGGCTCGGGATCTTTCTGTGTGGAGTTTGCATGTTCTCCCCGTGAATGCGTGGGTTCCCTCCGGGTACTCCGGCTTCCTCCCACTTCCAAAGACATGCACCTGGGGATAGGTTGATTGGCAACACCAAATTGGCCCTAGTGTGTGAATGTGAGTGTGAATGTTGTCTGTCTATCTGTGTTGGCCCTGCGATGAGGTGGCGACTTGTCCAGGGTGTACCCCGCCTTCCGCCCGATTGTAGCTGAGATAGGCACCAGCGCCCCCCGCGACCCCAAAAGGGAATAAGCGGTAGAAAAGGGATGGATGGAAAATCATATAAAAATATGATTTGTTCACTTGATATCCCGACTGTTTGTATTTCCTCTCATAACTTTGTGACTTTATTCTCCAAAATGACGACCTTAATTTGTGTTATTAAATATTACCACTCCAACTTTTCCTTGACTTTTGAGGGGAAATGGTTGAGTTCCAAGTAGTACTAGTTGTAGTAGTACAAGTTGTAGTAGTCCTAGTAGTACTAGTAGTAGTAGTAGTACTGGCAGCTGTGAGTGTAATCTCCTCTTGGTCTCCCGCAGAGCGAGACGAGGACTTGGCTCTGACAGAAATAACGGCCACCTCCTCGCCGTCCCCGGGCTCCTTCTCCCCGGCCAGGTCGGTCCACTCGGCGGCCGTGTCGTCGGCCTCGCCGTCGCCAGAGTACCCGTCCAGCACAGGTGAGCGCCCTGGCAGGGGGACTGTAATGGCGGGCGTGACATTTGGCTGTGGTGTATGTGTCCGCCAGGCGCCGTTCAGTCATATACGTGGTCCCTTACATACACAGTGACAACAGCGGGGGCCTCGGCTCCGGACTCCGGCCAGCAGCTGTCCTGCATGACCAGCGGCTCGGCGGGCACGCCGCCGCCTCCGCCCTCCGCCCAGCGGATGCCAGTTTACACCCACAGAGAGGAGCACGGGTAATCAGGAAGTCCATCTCGACGTGGGCTTTTCCAGCTTTTGTTGAAAATGTGCCCGCGTTTTTGCAGATACACCGGGAGCTACAACTACGGGAGCTACGCCGGCCAGCATCCTCATCCCATCCAGACTCAATACCCGGGTCTGACCCACGAGACTGCGCCACTACACTACTCCGCTTACCACCGCTCATCTGCACAGGTCGGTGCCACATCTTTGTTTACCGGCGGCATTTTCTTCTACACGCCCCACAACGTTGTGTAAATGGCACAAACCTCGTTTCCATATGAAGTGAATTATATTTATATAGCGCTTTTCTCAAGTGACTCAAAGCGCTTTACATAGTGACACCCAATGTCTAAGTTACATTTAAACCAGTGTGGGTGGCACTGGGAGCAGGTGGGTAAAGTGTCCTTGCCCAAGGACACAACGGCAGTAACTAGGATGGCACAAGTGGGAATCGAACCTGCAACCCTCAAGTTGCTGGCACGGCCACTCTACCAACCGAGCTATGCCGCCCCCGGGGAGCCATGAGGTGGGAAATTATGTTAGATGTAAATATAAACGGAATACAATGAATCGCAAATAATTTTCAACCCATATTCAGTTGAATATGCTTGTCCAGGGTGTACACCGCCTTCCGCCCGATTGTAGCTGAGATAGGCGCCAGCGCCCCCCGCGACCCCGAAAGGGAATAAGCGGTAGAAAATGGATGGATGGATGCTACAAAGACAACATATTTGATGTTCAAACTGATAAACTTTTTTTTTTTGGTGCAAATAATCATTAACTTTAGAATTTGATGCCAGCAACACGTGACAAAAAAGTTGGGAAAGGTGGCAATAAAGACTGAGAAAGTTGAGGAATGCTCATCAAACACTTATTTGGCACATCCCACAGGTGTGCAGGCTAATTGGGAACAGGTGGGTGCCATGATTGGGTATAAAAAGCAGCTTCCATGAAATGCTAAGTCATTCACAAACAAGGATGGGGCGAGGGTCACCACTTTGTAAGCAAATTGTCGAACAGTTTTAGGACAACATTTCTCAACGAGCTATTGCAAGGAATTTAGGGATTTTACCCTCTACGGTCCGTAAAATCATCCAAAAGTTCAGAGGAACTGGAGAAATCACTGCACGTAAGCGATGATATTACGGACCTTTGATCCCTCAGGCATAAAAAAAACCCACATCAGTGTGTAAAGGATATCACCACGTGGGCTCAGAAACACTTCATAAAACCACTGTCAGTAACTACAGTTGGTCACTACATCTGTAAGTGCAAGTTAAAACTCTACTATGCAAAAACAAACCCACTCATCAACAACACCCTGAAACGCCGCCGGCTTGGCTGGGCCCGAGCTCATCTAGGATGGACTGAAGCAAAGTGGAAAAGTGTTCTGTGGTCTGATGAGTCCACATTTCAAATTATATTTGGAAACTGTGGACGTGGTGTCCTCGGGAACAAAGAGGAAAATAACCATTCGGATTGTTATAGGCGCAAAGTTCAAAAGCCAGCATCTGTGATGGTATGGGGGTGCATTAGTGCCCAAGGCATGGGTAACTTACACATCTGTGAAGGCACCATTAATGCTGAATCGTCCATACAGGTTTTGGAGCAACATATGTTGTCATCCAAGCAACGTTATCATGGACGCCCCTGCTTATTTCAGCAAGACAATGCCAAGCCACGTGTTACAACAGCGTGGCTTCGTAATAAAAGAGTGCGGGTACTTTCCTGGCCCGCCTGCAGTCCAGACCTGTCTCCCATCTAAAATGTGTATCAAAAACCGACATCAATCTCTAAAGGATATCACCACATGGGCTCAGGAACACTTTAAAAACCACTGTCACTAAATACAGTTGGTTGCTACATCTGTAAGTGCAAGTTAAAGCTCTGCTATGCAAAGCAAAAGCCATTTATCAACAACATCCAGAAACGCTGCTGGCTTCTCTGGGGCCGAGATCATCTAAGATTGACTGATGCAAAGTGGAAAAGGGTTCTGTGGTCTGATCAGTCCACATTACAATTGTTTTTGGAATTATTCGACATCGTGTCATCTGGACCGACGGGGAAGCAAACCATCCAGACTGTTATCGACGCAAAGTTCAAAAGCCAGCATCTGTGATGGTATGGGGGTGCATTAGTGCCCAAGGCATGGGTAACTTACACATATGTGAAGGCACCATTAATGCTGAAAGGTACATACAGGTTTTGGAACCACATATGCTGCCATCTAAGCGCCGTCTTTTTCATGGACGCCCCTGCTTATTTCAGCAAGACAATGCCAAGCCACGTGTTACAACAGCGTGGCTTCGTAATAAAAGAGTGCGGGTACTTTCCTGGCCCGCCTGCAGTCCAGACCTGTTTCCCATCGAAAATGTGTGGCGCAATATGAAGCGTAAAATACGACAGCGGAGACCCCGGACTGTTGAACGACTGAAGCTCTACATAAAACAAGAATGGGAAAGAATTCCACTTTCAAAGCTTCAACAATTAGTTTCCTCAGTTCCCAAATGTTTATTGAGTGTTGTTAAAAGAAAAGGTGATGTAACACAGTGGTGAACATGCCCTTTCCCAACTACTTTGGCACGTGTTGCAGCCGTGAAATTCTAAGTTCATTATTATTTGCAAAAAAAATAAAGTTTATGAGTTTGAACATCAAATATCTTGTCCTTGTAGTGCATTCAATTGAATATGGGTTGAAAAAGATTTGCAAATCATTGTATTCCGTTTATATTTACATCTAACACAATTTCCCAACTCATATTGAAACGGGGTTTGTAAGTAAAAACAGAATACAATTATTTGCAAAAACTTATATTCAATTGAATAGACCACAAAGATGAGATATTTAACGTTCCCACTGAGAAACGTTGTTGTTTTTTTGGCAAATAATCATTAAGATAGAATTTAAGTTCTTGTTGTGGTATTTTAGGCTTCATAATGCGCCACACACTTTCAATAAGCAGGGGCGTCCGTGATAACAATGCTTGGATGGCAGCATATGTTGCTCCAAAACCTGTATGTACCTTTCAGCATTAATGGTGCCTTCACAGATGTGTAAGTTACCCATGCTTTGGGCACTAATGCACCCCCATACCATCACAGATGCTGGTTTTTACACTTAGCGCCTATAACAATCTGGATGGTTTTTTTCCTCTTTGTTCACGACGTCCACAGTTCCCAAAAACCATTTGAAATGTGGACTCGTCAGACCATAGAACAGTTTTCCACTTTGCATCGGTCCACCTTAGATGAGCTCGGGCCCATCCAAGCCGGTGGCATTTCCGGGTGTTGTTGATAAATGGCTAAATATAATTTTATTCTAATAAAACATCTTTTTTCCCATAATATTGCTTTTTTTAGACAAAAAAATACCTGAATCTCATATTACGTATTGTTTTGTAAACCAACATCTTTTATTCCCCCAAAATGTTCGTAATATCGCATCTTTTTTTCCCAATGTTTTTTTTTCCTTTTAACAAGTTCAAACATAGATGTCATAATACTGCAGCTTTTTTTGTATAATTTTAAAACTTGAAAAAAAGACTATAATATTTGTGTTTTTAGTAGTATTTATTTATAATATTCTAGTTATTTCTTCAGTTTGTTTTTTTAATTTTCCTGTTATAAAATCATATAAAAATATGATTTATTCTTTTAACTGTAACTTTTTTTAATTTCACATTTCAACTTTTTTTGTTGCAATTATGCCAGTGTTTTCCGGGTGTTGTTGATAAATGGCTTTGGTTTTGCATAGTAGAGTTTTAACTCGCACTTACACAACTAGCGACCAACTGTAGTGACTGACAGAGGTTTTCTGACGTGTTCCTGGGCCCACGTGGTGATATCCTTCACACACTGATGTTTCTTTTCGATGCAGTGATGCCTGAGCGATACGAGGTCACAGGCATTCAATGTTGGTTTTCAGCCTTGCTGCTTGCGTGCAGAGATTTCTCCAGATTCTCAGAACCTGACCGTAGATTGGGAAATCCCTAAATTCCTTGCAATAGCTGGTTGAGAAATTTTGTTCTTAAACAATTTGCTCACGCATTTGTTGACAAAGTGTTGACCCTCGCCCTGTCCTTGTTTGTGAACAACTGAGCATTTCATGGAAGCAGCTTTTTATACCCAATCATAGCACCCACCTGTTCTTAATTAGCCCGTTGACCTATGGGATGTTCCAAATAAGTGTTTGATGAGCATTCCTCAACTTTCTCAGTCCTTTTTGCCACCTGTGCCAGCTTTTTTTGAAACATGTCACAGGCATCAAATTCCAAATGAGCTAATATTTGCTAACAAAATAACAACGTTTTCCATTCCGAGCGTCAAATATCTTGTCTTTGCAGTCTACTCAATTGAATATAGGTTGAAAAGGTATTTGCAAATAATTTTTATTTACCATTTACACAAAGTAATGTTGTCACAGGGGCATTTTTACCACTGTGTTACATGGCCTTTCCTTTTAACAACACTCGGTAAAGGTTTGGGAACTGAGGAGACACATTTTTGAAGTGGAAATCTTTGTGTGCTAACGTTAGCATGGTAACTTTTTTTTATCTAATTTTACAATTTTTGTCCTCCATTTCCGCCGCCGTACACCTTGCAGCTGTGTTACACGCTAACTGTTGGCGTGCCGTTGTTAACACACATGCTAGACGTTAGCATTTTAGCATAAGCATGTGTCAGGTTCAAACACTGACGACATTTATTAAACAGACCAGAAGCAAGGAATCATGCAGAGACAGAGTTCAATTAAGCTCATGAGGAGACACGTGTTTTGGGCTGTATTCTAGTTGCAGATCCAAACTACGTTCTAAAAGTCCAGCCCACGTGCTACCTTTATTTATTTGGGAGGTCCCTGGTTACATCACTGAAGCTGTGTATGTGTGTATGTATGTATATATGTACAGTGGAGCTGTGAATCTTTGGGTTTCCCACGATTTGATTCAATATCGATTCTTGGGGTCACGATTCGATAATATATCGATTTTTTTTTCATTCGATTCGATTCTCGATTCAAAAATGATATTTTTCCGATTCAAAACGATTCTGTTTTCATTCAATACATAGGATTTCAGCAGGATCCACCCCAGTCTGCTGACATGCTAGCAGACTAGTATATTTTTTTTTAAAAGCTTTTATAATTGTAAAGGACAATATTTTATCAACTGATTGCAATATTGTAAATTTGTTTTAACTATTAAACGAACCAAAAATATGACTTGTTTTATCTCTGTGAAAATATATTTTTTTATTTTTTTAAATGTCTAATGATAATGTCAATGAGGGATTTTTAATCACTGCTATGCTTAAATTATAACTAATATTGATACTGTTGTTGATAATATTCATTTTTGTTTCACTACTTTTGGTTTGTTCTGTGTCCCGTTTGTGTCTTCTCTCAATTGCTCTGTTTATTACAGTTCTGTGTGTTGCTGGGTCAGGTTTGCTTTTGGAATTTGATTGCATTGTTATGGTATTGCTGTGTAGTGGTTTGTTGGGTTTTAAAAAATGCTCAGTTGTTCACAACGTGAGAATTGCGATTCTAATTTGATTCGATTTTTTTCCCACACCCCTAGCATATATGTATACATATATATGTATGAATGTGTATATATATGTATGTATATGTGTGTAAATATACATGTATACATACATATATATGTATATATACATATACATATATATAAATCAATCAATCAATGTTTACTTATATAGCCCTAAATCACTAGTGTCTCAAAGGGCTGCACAAACCACTACGACATCCTCGGTAGGCCCACATAAGGGCAAGGAAAACTCACACCCAGTGGGACGTCGGTGACAATGATGACTATGAGAACCTTGGAGAGGAGGAAAGCAATGGATGTCGAGCGGGTCTAACATGATACTGTGAAAGTTCAATCCATAATGGATCCAACACAGTCGCGAGAGTCCAGTCCAAAGCGGATCCAACACAGCAGCGAGAGTCCCGTTCACAGCGGAGCCAGCAGGAAACCATCCCAAGCGGAGGCGGATCAGCAGCGCAGAGATGTCCCCAGCCGATACACAGGCGAGCAGTACATGGCCACCGGATCGGACCGGACCCCCTCCACAAGGGAGGGGGGGACATAGGAGTAAAAGAAAAGAAACGGCAGATCAACTGGTCTAAAAAGGGAGTCTATTTAAAGGCTAGAGTATACAAATGAGTTTTAAGGTGAGACTTAGATGCTTCTACTGAGGTGGCTTCTCGAACTTTTATCGGGAGGGCATTCCAGAGTACTGGAGCCTGAAATGAAAACGCTCTATAGCCCGCAGACTTTTTTTGGGCTTTGGGAATCACTAATAAGCCGGAGCCCTTTGAACGCAGATTTCTTGCCGGGACATATGGTACAATACAATCGGCAAGATAGGATGGAGCTAGACCGTGTAGTATTTTATACGTGAGTAGTAAAACCTTAAAGTCACATCTTAAGTGCACAGGAAGCCAGTGCAGGTGAGCCAGTACAGGCGTAATGTGATCAAACTTTCTTGTTCTTGTCAAAAGTCTAGCAGCCGCATTTTGTACCAACTGTAATCTTTTAATGCTAGACATGGGGAGACCCGAAAATAATACGTTACAGTAATCGAGACGAGGCGTAACAAACGCATGGATAATGATCTCAGCGTCTTTAGTGGACAGAATGGAGCGAATATATATGTATATATATTTATATATATATATGTATACATCTGTGTATGTATATATATATGTATGTATATATATATATATATATATGTGTGTGTATATTTATATGCGTACATAGCATTTTGTGCGTCATACACAAGCGGAAAAAAATCCAATTTTGTGTGACTGGGAAGAAAGTATCAAGGATTCATCTCATTCCCTTCTAGTCTCATTGTACTTCCCTTTCTTGCATTATGTTAAAGTGTCGTTTTCTCCTCTACGGTTATCGGTGCATTTTTTTCTGCTATTCTTCAAAAACATTCAAAAAAACAACAACAAAAGATCTGATGTGATTCTGTATTTCCCGACAATATTCCTACGCTACAATCCAGTCATCTAAAAGTCCTGCCAGTGTGAACGTGTCGGCATCCAACCATCCCAGCGGAAGCAGCCCTCAATGTCCTCTTCGTCCTCGGACTAGTCAAATATTGTTGTTGAATGGTCTCTTTTCTGCTGCTGTACACCACGCAGCTGGGAGGCCCGCCGTGCCCTCTGACCCCCTTTCCATGTCCTGACTGCTCATGAAGGACTCGACTGTGGTGTTTATATTTAACGTGCAGAGGGCAGCGGCGCTTTACTTCCTCTTTATTGAGGCGCTCGGGACATAAATGGGGCACAATGCCTGCGCTTTGTCCCTGGGGAGAGTTTTTGACGTGTGCTGTCTCAAATATTGATGTCAGCATGAAGATAGGACACGGCATGGTCCTCCTTTTCACACCGCGTTAAATCAGGAAATATTCACACCATCTCATCACTTTTGTTAAAAATATAATCCTAGGAACTATGTTGTCCGGGGGTTTCTATGCCCCCCTGGTAGGGTCTCCCAAGGCAAACAGGTCCTAGGTGAGGGATCAGACAAAGAGCAGCTCGAAGACCTCTATGAAGAACACAAACAAAGGACCCAGAGTTCACTCGCCCGGATGCGGGTCACCGGGGCCCCCGCTCTGGAGTCAGGCCCGGAGTTGGGGCCCAATGGCGAGCACCCTGTACCCAGCCGGAGAGGCAACGTGGGTCCCCCGTCCTATGAGCTCACCACCCATAGCAGGGACCATAGAGCAGGGTGAGCTGGGCGGCAGCCGAAGGCAGGGCACTTGGCGGTCCGATCCTCGGCTACATAAGCTAGCTCTTGGGACTTGGAACGTCACCTCACTTGGGGGGAAGGAGCCTTATAGTCGGACTCACTTCGACGCACAGCAAGGGCTCTGGAACCAGTTCTCTTGAGAGGGGCTGGACTCTCTTCCACTCTGGCGTTTCCGGCAGTGAGAGGCGACGGGCTGGGGTGGCAATTCTTGTCGCCCCCCCGGCTCAAAGCCTGCACGTGGGAGTTCGACCCAGTGGACGAAAGGGTAGCTTCAATCCGCCTTCGGGTGGGGGGACGGACGGGGTCCTGACTGTTTGCGCTTACGCGCCGAACAACAGCTCAGAGTACCCACCCTTTTTGGATTCACTCGAGGGAGTACTGGAGAGTGCTCTCCCGGCTGATTCCCTCGTTCTACTGGGGGACTTCAACACTCATGTTGGCAACGACAGTGAAACCTGGAGAGGCGTGATTGGGAAGAATGGCCACCTGGATCTGAACCCGAGTGGTGTTTTGTTGTTGGACTTTTGTGCTGGTCACAGATTGTCCATAACAAACACCATGTTCAAACATAAGGGTGTCCATATGTGCACTTGGCACCAGGACACCTAAGGCCGCAGTTCCATGATCGACTTTGCAGTTGTGTCATCGGATTTGCGGCCTCATGTTTGGTGGTGGTGAGTTGACTGCGATGGTGGGGGAGGATGCCGGACAGACCTGGCAGGCCCAAACGCATTGTGAGGGTCTGCTGGGAACGCCTGGCAGAGTCTCCTGTCAGAGAGAGTTTCAATTCCCACCTCCGGAAGAACTTTGAACATGTCACGAGGGAGGTGCTGGACATGGAGTCCGAGTGGCCCATGTTCCGTACCTCTATTGTCAAGGCGGCTGATTGGAGCCGTGACCGCAAGGTGGTTGGTGCCTGTCATGGCGGTATTCCTAGAACCCGTTGGTGGACACCAACAGTGAGGGATGCCGTTAAGCTGAAGAAGAAGTCCTATCGGGCTCTTTTGACTCATAGGACTCTGGAGGCAGCAGACAGGTACCGACAGGCCAAGCGGTGTGCGGCTTCAGCGGTCGCGGAGGCAAAAACTCGGACATGGGAAGAGTTTGGGGAAGCCATGGAAAACGACTTCCGTACAGCTTCAAAGCGATTCTGGACCACCATCCGCCGCCTCAGGAAAGGGAAGCAGTGCAGTGTCAACACCGTGTATGGTGCGGATGGTGTTCTGCTGACCTCAACTGCGGATGTTGTGGATCGGTGGAGGGAATACTTCGAAGACCTCCTCAATCCTACCAGCACGTCTTCCTATGAGGAAGCAGTGCCTGGGAAATCTGTGGTGGGCTCTCCTATTTCTGGGGCTGAGGTTGCCGAGGTAGTTAAGAAGCTCTTCGGTGGCAAGGCCCCGGGGGTGGATGAGATCCGCCCGGAGTTCCTTAAGGCTCTGGATCCTGTGGGGCTGTCTTGGGGGACAAGACTCTGCAACATCGCGTGGACATCGGGGGCGGTTACTCTGGATTGGCAGACCGGGTGGTGGTTCCTCTCTTTAAGAAATGGAACCGTAGGGTATGTTCCAACTATTAAGGGATCACACTCCTCAGCCTTCCCGGTATGGTCTATTCAGGTGTACTGAAGTGGAGGCTACGCCGGATAGTCGAACCTCTGATTCAGGAGGAACAGTGTGATTTTCATCCTGATTGTGGAACTGTGGACCAGCTCTATACTCTTGGCAGGGTCCTTGAGGGTGCATGGGAGTTTGCCCAACCAGTCTACATGTGCTTTGTGGACTTGGAGAAGGCATTCGACCGTGTCCCTCGGAAAGTCCTGTGGGGAGTGCTCAGAGAGTATGGGGTAACAGACTGTCTTATTGTGGATGTCCACTCCCTGTACGATCAGTGTCAGAGCTTGGTCCGCATCGCCGGCAGTAAGTCGGACACATTTCCAGTGAGGGTTGGACTCCACCAAGGCTGCCCTTTGTCACCGATTCTGTTCATAACTTTTATGGACAGAATTTCTAGGTGCAGTCAGGGTGTTGAGGGTATCTGGTTTGGTGGCTGCAGGATTAGGTCTCTGCTTTTTGCAGATGATGTGGTCCTGATGGCTTCATCTGGCCAAGATCTTCAGCTCTCACTGGATCGGTTGGCAGCCGAGTGTGAAGCGAGTGGGATAAGAATCAGCACTTCCAAGTCCGAGTCTATGGTTCTCGCCCGGGAAAGGGTGGAGTGCCATCTCCAGGTTAGGGAGGAGATCTTGCCCCAAGTGGAGGAGTTCAAGTACCTAGGAGTCTTGTTCACGAGTGAGGGAAGAGTGGATCGTGAGATCCACAGGCAAATCGGTGCGGCGTCTTCAGTAATGCGGACGTTGTATCGATCCGTTGTGGTGAAGAAGGAGCCGAGCCGGAAGGCAAAGCTCTCAATTTACCGTCGACCTACGTTCCCATCCTCACCTATGGTCATGAGCTTTGGGTCATGACCGAAAGGATAAGATCACGGGTACAAGCAGTCGAAACGAGTTTCCTCTGCCGGGTGGTGGGGCTCTCCCTTAGAGATAGGATGAGAAGCTCTGTCATTCGGGAGGAGCTCAACGTAAAGCCGCTCCTCCTCCACATGGAGAGGACTAAGATGAGGTGGTTCGGACATCTGGTCAGGATGCCACCCGAACGCCTCCCTAGGGAGGTGTTTCGGGCACATCAGACCGGTAGGAGGCCACGGGGAAGACCAAGGACACGTTAGGAAGACTATTTCTTCTGGCTGGCCTGGGAACGCCTTGGGATCCCTCTGGAGGAGCTGGACGAAGTGGCTGGGGAGAGGAAAGTCTGGGCTTCCCTGCTTAGGCTGCTGCCCCCGCGACCTCACCTCGGATAAGCAGAAGAAGATGGATGGATGGATAAAGATATATATTTATATTCCCGCGAGCTAAGATGTTTTGATGCCATGTCTTCCATGACGTTCTACCGAAGTTGTTGTCAGTCCCCTAAAGGTGTGTTGCAAATTCCACGTTGATCCATCTAAACACCCTCAAGTTATATCGTGCGCATTGAGCAAGTGTGAGAAATTTCAAGTCATTGAGGTTTGATAAGACGACCTGGAAGTCGCCCTGGTTAAGTTGTGTTGTCCCCTCTCCCACAGTACCAGTTCAACGCCCAGATGTCCCGCATGGAGCCGTCCTGTCTGATGAGCGCCACCCCCCGCCTGCACGCCGCACCCGTCGCCCCCCGGTGGCCGGACATGGCGGCCGTCAACAGCTGTTACACCAGCCCGCCTATGCATTCGTCCCGCTACGCCGCGTCGGGGGACATGTACGCCCCCCTGGTCCCGCGCAGGAACTCCGAGTACGAGCACTCGCAGCATTTCCCGGGTTTCGCCTACATCAACGGCGAGGCCACCACCGGCTGGGCCAAGTAGCCCCGGAGAAGACTTTGCCGTGGGACGCCATCAACTGTGGGGGAGGACACGTCGCTCAATCATTTGGAGGACTTGTGCGGATAGAGAGGAGCCTCGAGGAAATCATGTCTGTCGTCACAAACCTGCAAAATCATGCAACGCCGCCGCCAAGCTGTGCCTTTGTTTTCAGGAATGTACGCCTCTGCCAGTCAGGAGCGGTGTGCACCAGGGCCTTAAACGCCCGCACACCCAACAAAGAGCCACAGAAACTGAGACCTCCAAGGTGTTCACGCTCAAAAAAAGTGTACCTGGTGGCAATATAAGACATATATATATATATATATATATATATATATATATATATATATATATATATATATATATATATATGTGTATGTATGTATGTATGTATATGTATGTATATAAATATGTATGTATATGTATATATACATATATATATGTATATATACATATATATGTATATATATATATATATATATGTATATATATATACACACATTCATACATATATACACACATATATACAAACATATACATGAACACTGTATATATATATACACACATATATACAGTATATATATATACATATATATGTATATACACATACATATATGTATAAATGTCTATATGTGTTTATATGTATTTATATATGTGTGTATATATGTATGTGTATGTATACACAAATTTATACATGTGTATATATACATACATACACATATACATACATGCACAGTATGTTTGTAAATATATATGTACGTGTATATATATATATATATATATGTATACATATATAGACACACACATGTGTATTTATGTAATAATATGTGTGTGTATCTATATATTCATATATATGTACACACATATACATGTATATATATATATATATACATACATATGTGTGTATATGTATATATGTCTATGTATTAATATGTGTATATGAATGTATATGTATATATATATATACATATGTATACGTGTGTGTATATATGTATGTGTGTATATTTTTATGTACATGTGTATATATATATATTTATGACTATATGTATATATGTATGTGTATATATACACACACATATGTGTATTTATGTATATATGTGTGTGTGTATATGTATATATACATATATATACACATATATATACACATATGTACACACATATATACATATGTATATATATATGTGTATTCATGTACATATATGTATGTGTATATGTATATATGTAAGTATATATATATATATATATATATATATGTGTGTTTGTGTGTCTATGTATATATATATATATACATACATATATACAGTATATATACATGTGTGTGTGTGTATGTATATATATATATATATATATATATATATATGTGTGAGTGTGTATATGCTGTGTATTTTGTGTAACTATGTAACATGGTTGTATCGTTTCACTTTCTATGCTATTCTTGTCCTGTTTTGTAAGATGATTAGTCGAGGATGCATTAACCTTGGGTTGTGTGTTTTCTAATGATAATGCACTGAGGACCTACTGCCCTATGGGTATTTATATGAAAAGAACTAAGGCAAGTGTACAGTAATGTTCAATGCAAGCACTGGAAAAGCATCCGTGTGTGTGGTGACAGTTGAAGGAGGACACTTTTGAATGTTGCCACATAAAGAATTTCATTATCTAAACCACGACTCTTGTTAGTGTTTTTATTTTTGTTTCGACCAATGATGCACAAACTCTCTCACACTGGAAATCAACTGCAAACAAATTGTCAGAATAGTTGTATATAAGTTATCACACAACTTGTTTGCTATGAGTTCAGGTTGCCCTGCGTGAAGACAAAAGCCGTTTTTGATCTTATCAAGGTTTACTTCTTGTAAACCTCCACCGTGTGCGATGGAACGCGCCGTGAAGGTGTCGCTTTCTTTGATATATTGGACGGCCACAGGAAGGACCCCGAAATCTACGAGCAGAGAGGAGGCAAACCTGACACCGCTCCAAGCACCTTTTTGTTTAAATGGTTTCTGGCCCAGTACAGCAGCAGTTTATGACACCCTCCCCTTAGAAGCAGCTTCAGCTATGTAATCCAGAAATGTCCAAATAACTGAGGAGACATGTGGAGCTTGTTCCTCAGAGCGGCGGGGTGACACTGTACGAGGGTACTGGTCCACACGCGCTCTCCTCATGAGCTAAATTGAATCCTGTCTCTGTTTGATTCTTTGGTTCTTGTCTTGTTTAATAGATAGTTTGGTGTTTGAACCTGACACAAACTTATCCTTTTTCTCATTAGCGTCCCAATTACAGCAGCACTCGTTATGTCAATCAAATAAGTTACTTAGCGATGCACCAAATAAGTCCAACTTTGTATTTTTCCCATTATTCTTTAATTTGTGGACCCCTCAGACATGATGTACCCCCAACCTTTTCTTCTCTACCAAATGTGTCAGGTTCAAACACCAAACTATCTATTAAACAAGACAAGAAGCAAGGAATCAAACAGAGACAGGAGTCAATTTAGCTTTTGAGGAAAGCGCCTGTGGACCTGCACTCTCGTACAGTGTCGCCTCACCGCTCTGAGAAGGGAGCTCCACGCCTTCTCCTTTATTTGGGCATTTGCTGATTACATAGCTAGAGCTGCTTCTAAGGGGAGGGGTCATAAACAGCTGCACTGTGGCCTAGTGGTTAAAGTGTCCGCCCTGAGATCGGTAGGTTGGGAGTTCAAACCCCGGCCGAGTCATACCAAAGACTATAAAAAACTGGGCCCCATTGCCTCCCTGCTTGACATTCAGCATCAAGGGTTGGAATTGGGGGTTAAATCACCATAAATGATTCCCGGGCGCGGCACTGCTACTGCTTACTGCTCCCCTCACTTCCCAGGGGGTGAACAAGGGGATGGTTCAAATGCAGAGGACAAATTTCACCACACCTAGTGTGTGTGTGACAATCATTGGTACTTTAACTTTAACTTTTAACAGTTTCAAAAAGAACGTGCTTGGTGCGGTGTCAGGTTTGCCCCCCGTCTGGCGAAAATTGCGATTTAATGAAAAAACCAAAACCCATAACTCAGAATTGCGCTCTAGCGCCCCTTAGGAAACAACACAGAAAAAACTGCTTGTAACTTCCGTTAGGAATGTCGTAGAGACATGAAACAAAAACTTCTATGTAGGTCTGACTTAGACCTACATTTCATACACTTACATTTTTCAGCAAAAATCATCAAGAAGTGGGCAAAAACCCCTTCAAAACAAAAGTTTCCTAAAACATTTCATTTTTGCCCCTTTGAGCTGTAATTTGACCCCCTTAAAATGCTTCAAAACTCACCAAACTCGACACATACATCAGGACTGGTGAAAATTGCGAATAATTTAATAAAAAAACCAAACCCCAAAACTCAAAATTGCGCTCTAGCGCCCCCTAGGAATAAAAAACTGACAAAACTGCTCTTGGGAAGAAAACAAAGACAAAACTGCTTGTAACTTCTGGTAGGAATGTCGTAGAGACATGAAACAAAAGCTTCTATGTAGGTCTCACTTAGACCTACATTTCATTAATTGACATCCATCCATCCATCCATTTTCTACCGCTTATTCCCTTTTGGGGTCGCGGGGGGTGCTGGCGCCTATCTCAGACATCATTACGTGAAAATCAACAGGAAGTTGGCAATTACCCCTTCAAAACAAAAGCTTTGTAAAAACCTGTCACCTTTTTTCAAACATTATCTCCTCTGAGTGCATTTGTTGTGTCGGCTTCAAACTCGCACAGGAAAGAGATTGAACCCTTTTTGATTAAAAGTTGGGCAAAGAGTTTTTCTAACTGCTCCGGTTTTGATTTTACGAGCCTTCAAAGAACGGCTGCGCTGCTGCCGTCTCAAGATGGCCGCTTAAAAGCAGGAAGCACCAGCGTGACCACACAATGCAGAGAAGGTAGGTAATGTGCGGGTAAAGATATGTTGACTGGGTGAAAGAAGGAGGCACCAGTTGGACTCCGGGATACAGAGAAGGTAGGTAATGTGCAGGTAAAGATATGTTGTCTGGGTGATGGCAGGAAGCATCAGCGTGTATGGGTGAAAGAAAGAAGCACCAGTGTGACCCCAGGATACAGGGAAGGTAGGTAATGTGCAGGTAAAGATATGTTGAATGGGTAAGGGCAGGAAACACCAGCGTGTATGGGTGAAAGAAAGAAGCACCAGTGTGACCCCAGGATGCAGGGAAGGTAGGTAATGTGCGGGTAAAGATACGTTGAATGGGTGAAAGAAGGAGGCACCAGTTTGACTCCAGGATACAGAGAAGGTAGGTAATGTGCGGGTAAAGATATGTTGTCGGGGTGATGGCAGGAAGCACCAGCATGTATGGGCGACAGAAAGAAGCACCAATGTGACCCCAGGATGCAGGGAAGGTAGGTAATGTGCAGGTAAAGATATGTTGAATGGGTAAAGGCAGGAAACACCAGCAAAAGTCGGTCCCGTCCATCGCTGCTTGCAGCTTTAATATTTATTTATCTATTTCATTCTTAAAATAAAACATACAATTGTTGAGGACGGTGAATATATTTTATTTTAGTCATTTCTTTTCAACCATCATGTGACATTTAGAAATGTTCAAACGGGGCTTGTGTAGAACTCTGGAATGTATTAGAGTGTTTTTTATTAAAAGAAATGTGGGTAGATATTTGTCAGGTGTGAAGAAATTGTGACTCCGCTGCTTTTATTTTGAAAAGGTGAATAGGGTCATTTTTCAAACATGTTTTTTCTTCCTGTGCACCTTCTGGAAAATAACAACTTCACCTGAAAGGGTCCGAAAATCCCCAATTTTGATGCGACAAAAGCCCTGGCTCGGACTGATCTGCACTTGTGAGTGACTACACGGCAGGGGGCGGGGCCACGCTGCAGAAAAGAATGACATTTCTATAGAAACAATGGCCCTTCTGAGTCCGAGTCGGGGTCAGCGCACCTCAAGTCCCGTAACCCTTTGACCCCCCCGACCCCTGCTGAGGTTTGTATTTATTGCAACATAGATCCTCTGTCCCATTTGTGTCCGCCGCTCGGAAAACCCGAGGCCTTTGAATGCAGCGAAATAAAAGAAGGCGGCCACCTGCATGGATTTTAATCACCTGACCTTCAAGTCAATATCAACATCCTTTTTTCTGGGGTGAGGGCTCGTGTGTATCAAACGCAACAATCTGAGCATTTTGATAGTTTTCAAAAGCATTACAATTTATAGAGGTTTGTTGTTGTTTTTTTAACCACAGGGATTCTCTTAAGTTAGGTCACAGGAACCCAGAAGGGTTTCAGTCATAAAAATGGTAAAAAAAATAAATTAAAAAAAGTCTTAAATAAGTCAAAATCTCATTGAGTTTTGATTTATTATTATTTTTTGAGCAGTAACAGACAACAAATAGTTGATGAAGTTTTCAGGTCCCACTCATAAAAGTGGAAAAATAAGTCTTAAATAAGTCAATAACTCAATGAGTTTTTATGTATATACAGTATATATTTTTTTTTAGCAGTAACAGACAACAAATAGTCACTGAAGTTTTCAGGTCCCACTCATAAAAGTGGAAAAATAAGTCTTAAATAAGTCAATAATTCATTGAGTTTTTATGTTTTTTTTTTTTCTTTTTGAGCAGTAACAGACAAGAAATAGTCACTGAAGTTTTCAGGTCCCACTCATAAAAGTGGAAAAATAAGTATAAAATAGGTCAATAACTCATTGAGTCTTTATGTATTTTTATTTATTTATTTATTTTTTAGCAGTAACAGACAACAAATAGTCACAGAAGTTTTCAGGTCCCACTCATAAAAGTGGAAAAATAAGTCTTAAATAAGTCGATAACTCATTAAGTTTTAATGTTTTTTTTTTGTTTGTTTTTTTGCAGTAACAGACAACAAATAGTCACTGAAGTTTTCAGGTCCCACTCATAAAAGTGGAAAAATAAGTCTTAAATAAGTCAATAACTCATTGAGTTTTTATGTTTTGTTTTTTTAATGCAGTAACAGACAACAAATAGTCGCTGAAATTTTCAAGTCCCACTCATAAAAGTGGAAAAATAAGTATAAAATAGGTCAATAACTCATTGAGTTTTTATATATTTTTTATTGGGGGTTTTTTGAGCAGTAACAGACAACAAATAGTCGCTGAAGTTTTCAGGTCCCACTCGTAAAAGTGGAAAAATAAGTCTTAAATAAGTCAATAACTCATTAAGTTTTTTTTAGTTTTTTTTTTAGAGCAGTAACAGACAACAAATAGTCACTGAAATGTTCAGGTCCCACTCATAAAAGTGGAAAAATAAATCTTAAGTAAGTCAATTACTCATTGAGTTTTTATGTATTTTTTTTTTTAGCAGTAAAAGATAACAAATAGTCATTGAAGTTTTCAGGTCCACTCATAAAAGTGGAAAAATAAGTATAAAATAGGTCAATAACTCATTGAGTTTTTATGTATTTTTTATTGTTTGTTTTTTAGGAGTAACAGACAACAAATAGTCGCTGAAGTTTTCAGGTCCCACTCATAAAAGTGGAAAAATAAGTCTTAAATAAGTCAATAACTCATTGAGTTTTTATGTTTTGTTTTTTTTATGCAGTAACAGACAACAAATAGTCGCTGAAATTTTCAAGTCCCACTCATAAAAGTGGAAAAATAAGTATAAAATAGGTCAATAACTCATTGAGTTTTTATATATTTTTTATTGGGGTTTTTTTGAGCAGTAACAGACAACAAATAGTCGCTGAAGTTTTCAGGTCCCACTCATAAAAGTGGAAAAATAAGTCTTAAATAAGTCAATAACACATTAAGTTTTTTTTAGTTTTTTTTTAGAGCAGTAACAGACAACAAATAGTCACTGAAATGTTCAGGTCCCACTCATAAAAGTGGAAAAATAAATCTTAAGTAAGTCAATTACTCATTGAGTTTTTATGTTGTTGTTTTTTAGCAGTAAAAGACAACAAATAGTCACTGAAGTTTTCAGGTCCACTCATAAAAGTGGAAAAATAAGTATAAAATAGGTCAATAACTCATTGAGTTTTTATGTATTTTTTATTGTTGTTTTTTTAGCAGTAACAGACAACAAATAATCGCTGAAGTTTTCAGGTCCCACTTATAAAAGTGGAAAAATAAGTCTTAAATAAGTCAATAACTCATTGAGTTTTTATGTATTTTTTATTTTTGGGAGCAGTAACAGACAACTAATAGTCACTGAAATTTTCAGGTCCCACTCATGAAAATGGAAAAATAAGTCTTAAATAAGTCAATAACTCATTTAGTTTTTATGTTTTGTTTTTTTAGCAGTAACAGACAACAAATAGTCACTGAAATGTTCAGGTCCCACTCAAAGTGGAAAAACAAGTCTTAAATAAGTCAATAACTAATTGAGTTTTTATTTATTATTATTTTTTTTTAGCAGTAACAGACAACAAATAGTCACTGAAGTTTTCAGGTCCACTCATAAAAGTGGAAAAATAAGTCTTAAATAAGTCAATAACTCATGAGTTTTTATGTATTTTAAATTTTTTTGGAGCAGTAACAGACAAGAAATAGTCACTGAAATTTTCAGGTCCCACTCATAAAAGTGGAAAAATAAGTATAAAATAGGTCAATAACTCATTGAGTCTTTATGTATTTTTATTTATTTATTTATTTTTTAGCAGTAACAGACAACAAATAGTCACAGAAGTTTTCAGGTCCCACTCATAAAAGTGGAAAAATAAGTCTTAAATAAGTCGATAACTCATTAAGTTTTAATGTTTTTTTTTTGTTTTTTTTTTAGCAGTAACAGACAACAAATAGTCACTGAAGTTTTCAGGTCCCACTCATAAAAGTGGAAAAATAAGTCTTAAATAAGTCAATAACTCATTGAGTTTTTATGTTTTGTTTTTTTAATGCAGTAACAGACAACAAATAGTCGCTGAAATGTTCAAGTCCCACTCATAAAAGTGGAAAAATAAGTATAAAATAGGTCAATAACTCATTGAGTTTTTATATATTTTTTATTGGGGGTTTTTTGAGCAGTAACAGACAACAAATAGTCGCTGAAGTTTTCAGGTCCCACTCATAAAAGTGGAAAAATAAGTCTTAAATAAGTCAATAACTCATTAAGTTTTTTTTAGTTTTTTTTTTAGAGCAGTAACAGACAACAAATAGTCACTGAAATGTTCAGGTCCCACTCATAAAAGTGGAAAAATAAATCTTAAGTAAGTCAATTACTCATTGAGTTTTTATGTATTTTTTTTTTTAGCAGTAGAAGATAACAAATAGTCACTGAAGTTTTCAGGTCCACTCATAAAAGTGGAAAAATAAGTATAAAATAGGTCAATAACTCATTGAGTTTTTATGTATTTTTTATTGTTTGTTTTTTAGGAGTAACAGACAACAAATAGTCGCTGAAGTTTTCAGGTCCCACTCATAAAAGTGGAAAAATAAGTCTTAAATAAGTCAATAACTCATTGAGTTTTTATGTTTTGTTTTTTTTATGCAGTAACAGACAACAAATAGTCGCTGAAATTTTCAAGTCCCACTCATAAAAGTGGAAAAATAAGTATAAAATAGGTCAATAACTCATTGAGTTTTTATATATTTTTTATTGGGGTTTTTTTGAGCAGTAACAGACAACAAATAGTCGCTGAAGTTTTCAGGTCCCACTCATAAAAGTGGAAAAATAAGTCTTAAATAAGTCAATAACACATTAAGTTTTTTTTTGTTTTTTTTTAGAGCAGTAACAGACAACAAATAGTCACTGAAATGTTCAGGTCCCACTCATAAAAGTGGAAAAATAAATCTTAAGTAAGTCAATTACTCATTGAGTTTTTATGTTGTTGTTTTTTAGCAGTAAAAGACAACAAATAGTCACTGAAGTTTTCAGGTCCACTCATAAAAGTGGAAAAATAAGTATAAAATAGGTCAATAACTCATTGAGTTTTTATGTATTTTTTATTGTTGTTTTTTTAGCAGTAACAGAAAACAAATAATCGCTGAAGTTTTCAGGTCCCACTTATAAAAGTGGAAAAATAAGTCTTAAATAAGTCAATAACTCATTGAGTTTTTATGTATTTTTTATTTTTGGGAGCAGTAACAGACAACTAATAGTCACTGAAATTTTCAGGTCCCACTCATGAAAATGGAAAAATAAGTCTTAAATAAGTCAATAACTCATTTAGTTTTTATGTTTTGTTTTTTTAGCAGTAACAGACAACAAATAGTCACTGAAATGTTCAGGTCCCACTCAAAGTGGAAAAACAAGTCTTAAATAAGTCAATAACTAATTGAGTTTTTATTTATTATTATTTTTTTTTAGCAGTAACAGACAACAAATAGTCACTGAAGTTTTCAGGTCCACTCATAAAAGTGGAAAAATAAGTCTTAAATAAGTCAATAACTCATGAGTTTTTATGTATTTTAAATTTTTTTGGAGCAGTAACAGACAAGAAATAGTCACTGAAATTTTCAGGTCCCACTCATAAAAGTGGAAAAATAAGTCTTAAATAAGTGAATACCTCATTGCGTTTTTATGTATTTTTTTTGAGCAGTAACAGACAACAAATAGTCGATGAAGTTTTCAGGTCCCACTCATAAAAGTGGAAAAATAAGTCATACTTTTTTTTCCTCTTTTTTTTTTTTTTTAACTTTTTTACTTTTTACTTTATTTTCCATTAAAGATCTTATGGATCCAAAACGGTCCCACTCATAACAGTGGTAAAAATAATGTTGTTTATTTAATGTTCTTTTTGTCATAGAAAATGTATTTTTCTTATGGCAAACACACAAATTAAGCAATATTTCCCTAAAGAATATGTGAAAATTGGTTCTTTGATGGATACCAATTGGACAATAACTCACAACAACATTGACTTTTGATTTATTATTATTTTTTGAGCAGTAACAGACAAGAAATAGCCACTCAAAGGGTCCCACTCATAAAAGTGTAAAAATAAGTCATACATTTTTATTTTATTTTTTACTTTCAACACTTAAATCTCTAGATCAACTTCAGATCGGTCAAAATTATTATTACATTTTTTAAAATGTTTTATGCCTTTTTTTTTTTTTTTTTTTTGCAAACACGCAAAATATGCAACATTTCTCCCAAATAATATTTCAAAGTGGAAAATTTGATGTGAAGTAATTGGAGACTTAAATAGGTAAATAATTAATAAGATAGATTTATATTTATTTATACAGTCAATTATACAGCATTATTCACATGTGAATAACATAAATACAGTCTATTATACAGCATTATTCACATGTGAATAACATAAATACAGTCTATTATACACCATTATACAGATTTGAATAACATAAATAGTCTATGATACAGCATTATTCACATGTGAATAACAAATAAAGTCTATTATACAGCATTATTCACATGTCAATAACATAAATACAGTCAATTGTACAGCATTATTCTCATTTGAATTATATAAATACCGTCTATTATACAGCATTATTCACATGTGAAAAACATAAATACAGTCTATTATAGAGCATTATTCACATGTGAATAACATAAATACAGTCTATTATACAGCATTATTCACATGTGAAAAACATAAATACAGTCTATTATACAGCATTATTCACATGTGAATAACATAAATACAGTCTATTATACAGCATTATTCACATGTGAATAACATAAATACAGTCTATTATACAGCATTATTCACATGTGAATAACAAATAAAGTCTATTATACAGCATTATTCACATGTGAAAAACATAAATACAGTCTATTATACAGCATTATTCACATGTGAATAACATAAATACGGTCTATTATACAGCATTATACACATTTGAATAACATAAATACAGTGTATTATACAGCATTATTCACATGTGAATAACAAATAAAGTCTATAATACAGCATTATTCACATGTAAATAACATAAATACAGTCAATTATACAGCATTATTCTCATTTGAATTATATAAATACCGTCTATTATACAGCATTATTCACATGTGAATAACACAAATACAGTCAATTATGCAGCATTATTCTCATTTGAATTATATAAATACCGTCTATTATACAGCATTATTCACATGTGAAAAACATAAATACAGTCTGTTATACAGCATTATTCACATGTGAATAACATAAATACAGTCAATTATACAGCATTATTCTCATTTGAATTATATAAATACCGTCTATTATACAGCATTATTCACATGTGAATAACATAAATACAGTTTAAATTCACAACAACCTTTTTTTCCCCCCCCAAAACACAATATAGAATGTGAGATACAACAGCATTATGCATACATTTATCTTAAAGAAGAAGAAGAAAAAATGGGCCCCCCCACGACCACAAAGGGAATAAGCGGTAGAAAAATGGATGGAATGACAGACAGAAATACAATTTATTTAAGTGTGTATCAAACTGGTAGCCCTTCGCATTAATCAGTACCCGTTTTTGATTGATTGATTGATACTTTTATTAGTAAATTGCACAGTTCAGTACATATTCCGTACAATTGAGCACTAAATGGTAACACCCGAATAAGTCGGGGTCCACGTTAATCAATTCACCCAAGAATAGCTCTTGGTTCCAAAAAGGTTGGTGACCCCTGATCTAGAGATTTAAACCTTGAATAACAATAATACAAAATAATGACACATTTTAAATGTTTTTTTTAACCACAATCTTTTGGGGTCCCTGGGATCACGCCTGAGTGGAGGCCTAAATGTATATATATATTGTATTGGTTTTTGAAATAAAAATATATCAAAATGGCTCCCCCAGCTTGCTTTGATTTTTCAGTGTGCGGCCCTCAGTGGAAAAAGTTTGGACACCCCTGCCGTAAACACACCACCCGTAAGCGTCCCCTCTGTCGGAAACAGTAGCGGAAATTCCGCACCGGCAAAAGCGACACCCAAACGCACCAAGCTCTCCTGGCTGCTAGCTAGCGTGGCTAGCCGCGCAGTACTGGAAGAAGCCGAGTCTTAGTTTCTCTCAAAACGGCCGCCATGGACCTGACTAACGTGTTGTCGCAGCTCGAAAGTGCCGACGGCCAGGACATCGAGACGCTTCTACGGGAGTATAACAGAGAGGTGACTTTACAAAAAAAAAAATAACTCTTCTTTTTAAGCCATAACAAACGTAGCTTGAGCGGCTAACTAGCTGAAGCTAATTTAAGCGGCTTGCTTTGAAGTAAACAAGCCGTCTTAATAAGAATTATAAAGATGATTTATTTATAATGTTTCATGTTTGCTTCGGCCCGACACAATAAAATGTATGAATGTTAAAGGCCTACTGAAAGGAGATGTTCTTATTCAAACGGGAATAGCATTGATTGATTGATAGATACTTTTATTAGTAGAATGCACAGTACAGTACATATTCCGTACAATTGACCACTAAATGGTAACACCCGAATAAGTTTTTCAACTTGTTTAAGTCGGGGTCCACGTTAATCAATTCATGGTACAAATATATACTATCAACATAATACAGTCATCACACAAGTTAATCATCATAGTATATACATTGAATTATTTACATTATTTACAATCCGGGGGGTGGGATGAGGAGCTTTGGTTGATATCAGAACTTCAGTCATCAACAATTGCATCAACAGAGAAATGTGGACATTGAAACAGTGTAGGTCTTATTTAGTAGGATATGTACAGCCAGCAGAGAACATAGTGAGTTCAGATAGCATAAGAACAAGTATATACATTAGAAGTACATTTGAGTTGTTTATAATCCGGGGAGATGGGATGTGAATGGAGGAGGGTATTAGTAAAGTGTTGAAGTTGCCTGGAGGTGTTGTTTTAGAGCGGTTTTGAAGGAATATAGAGATGCACTTACTTTTATACCTGTTGGGAGTGCATTCCACATTGATGTGGCATAGAAAGAGAATGAGTTAAGACCTTTGTTAGATCGGAATCTGGGTTTAACGTGGTTTGTGGAGCTCCCCCTGGTGTTGTGGTTATGGCGGTCATTTACGTTAAGGAAGTAATTTGACATGTACTTCGGTATCAAGGAGGTGTAGCGGACTTTATAGACTAGGCTCAGTGCAAGTTGTTTTACTCTGTCCTCCACCCTGAGCCAGCCCACTTTGGAGAAGTGGGTTGGATTGAGGTGTGATCTGGGGTGGAGGTCTAAAAGTAACCGGATTAGCTTATTCTGGGATGTTTGGAGTCTAGATTTGAGGGTTTTGGAGGTGCTGGGGTACCAGGAGGTGCAAGCGTAATCGAAGAAGGGTTGAATGAGAGTTCCCGCTAGAATCCTCAAGGTGCTTTTGTTGACCAGAGAGGAGATTCTGTAGAGGAATCTCGTTCTTTGGTTGACCTTTTTGATCACCTTGGTTGCCATTTTATCACAGGAAAGATTAGCCTATAGAATGGAACCTAGGTAGGTGATCTCATCCTTCCTGGTGATAACAATGTCACCCACTTTTATAGTGAAGTCACTGACCTTCTTAAGTTTGATATGGGACCCAAATAGGATGGATTCCGTTTTACCTAAGTGTATGGATAGCTTATTGTCAGCGAGCCAGGTGCAAATATTGAGGAGTTCAGCACTGTTGATTTGTTCCACCTGTGACTTGTCCTTGCCGGATACCAGCAGGGCCGAGTCATCCGCAAACAGGAACAATTCACAGTGGCATGCTGATGGCATGTCATTTACGTATATTAGGAACAGTAAAGGTCCTAGTATACTGCCTTGGGGGACTCCACAGCTTACTGAGAGGGGAGGGGACATGATGCCGTTCACTTCTACCACCTGTTTCCTCCCCTCCAAGTAAGATTGCATCCAGCTCGATGAGGTTTCGTCGAATCCGATTGCTCGGAGCTTATCCAACAGTATAGCGTGGTTAACGGTGTCAAAGGCCTTCTGAATGTCCAGCATGACCATGCCGCAGTATTTTCCCGCGTCCACCTCATGTTTGATGTGGTCGGTCAGATAGAGAAGGCATGTGTCAGTGGAGTGGTCCATTCTATGTGTCATACTTGATCATTTCGCGATATTGCCATATTTTTGCTGAAAGGATTTAGTAGAGAACATCGACGATAAAGTTGGCAACTTTCGGTCCTAAGAGAAAAGCCCTGCCTCTACCGGAAGTCGCAGACGATGACGTCACGCGTGTGATGGCTCCTCACATATTCACATTGTTTTTAATGGGAACTGTCACGCCAAATTTCTTCCCCCCTACAAAAAGGATGGAATAATGCTGTATCATAGACTATTTACGTTAATCACATGTGTACATTGCTGTATAATATCAATCAATCAATCAATGTTTACTTATATTGCCCTAAATCACTAGTGTCTCAAAGGGCTGCACAAACCACCACGACATCCTCGGTAGGCCCACATAAGGGCAAGGAAAACTCACACCCAGTGGGACGTCGGTGACAATAATGACTATGAGAACCTTAGAGAGGAGGAAAGCAATGGATGTCGAGCGGGTCTAGCATGATACTGTGAAAGATCAATCCACAATGGATCCAACACAGTCGCGAGAGTCCAGTCCAAAGCGGATCCAACACAGCAGCGAGAGTCCCGTTCACAGCGGAGCCAGCAGGAAACCATCCCAATAGACTGTATCTATGTTATTCA
This sequence comes from Nerophis ophidion, assembly GCF_033978795.1. Taxonomy (NCBI): domain Eukaryota; kingdom Metazoa; phylum Chordata; class Actinopteri; order Syngnathiformes; family Syngnathidae; genus Nerophis; species Nerophis ophidion. Next base: position 10,598,327 of record NC_084613.1, on the reverse strand, counting down.
AATGTGAAAAATGCTTTATTATAGACCAGGGGGCGCTCACACTTTTTCTGCAGGCGAGCTACTTTTCAATTGACCAAGTCGAGGAGATCTACCTCATTCCTATTTATAATTTATATTTATTTATTTATGAAGGAGACATTTTTGTTAACAAGTTAATGGTGTTTAATGATAATACAAGCATGTTTAACACACATAGATTCCTTTCTTTCATGAAGAAAAGAATATAAGTTGGTGTATTTGATTCTGATGACTTGCATTGATTGGAATCAGACAGTGGTGCTGATAACGTCCGCATTTTCAAATGGAGGAAAAAAAAAGTCCTCCTTTCTGTCCAATACCACATGAAAGTGGTTGGATTTGGCATCTCATTTGTCCAACTTTCATACTCGTTTTTTAACACTTTGTTATGTGAGTAGCATATGTGTGTGGCCCTTTAATGTCTGGCAGCAGGTGAGTGACGTCAGTGACTGTGCGGATGGGCAAGCAAGTGAGAAAGCGGTCCATTGCAGCCTCATTATTTTATTGGCTAAGTTTTATATTCATAAATGTAAGTTTTTTAATACCCGTCCTATCTTTTGTGCCTTTAAAAAAGATCTGGAACTTTACATTAAAACGCTCTCTACCTCTAACAACAAAAAAGCTGTGAAAACGATGATGCTGTGTTCCAAATTTAAGTTGTTTGATGAATCTGAATAAGCCTACGGCTTTGCATTTTGTTTATCATATATATATATATATATATATATATATATATATATTTGTATTCTATTTTTATTATTTTGAACTTACAACCCCCTGGCGCTGTTTTGTACTGTTTTCATAATGTTTTATATTGTTGTGCGACCCCGAAAGGGAATAAGCGGTAGGAAATGGATGGATGGATGGACTTACTGTTTGTAATTGTTGAAATTTATAAATAAACCTTTAAAAAAAAAAAAAAAGTGAGAAAGCGGTCGCTGAGGGCGGGGGAGAAATACATTGGCATCAAACTCCGTAGCTTGCTAGCTTGTGCACGCTAGCTTTCTGAGACTCTTATTTTGTTACCACAGGCAGATGAAACAGGTCTTTTATGGTGAAGACAGGAACTGTGCAGTCGGTCTTTAGAGTTTTGACAGTAGGTACGGAGTCTTTAGAAATAAAATGTGTTTCTCTGCGTCCGCCCTGTTAGTGAATTTTTTCTTAAATATGAGCTTGCAGCAGCCAGCGTCATTTCACAAGATCCTCGGGTGCCGAGAATGTCAAACAACTGACGAAAGTGAAGTCTTGGTATGATTGATGATTGCTCATTTTTATGTATATTTTTTAATGCCTGGCTTGAGATCGACTGACGCACCCTCCGAGATCGACCAGTCGATCGCGATCGACGTAATGCCCACCCCTGTTATAGACTGTATTTATGTTATTCACATGTGAATAATGCTGTATAATAGACTTTATTTGTTATTCACATGTGAATAATGCTGTATAATAGACTGTATTTATGTTATTCAAATGTGTATAATGCTGTATAATAGACCGTATTTATGTTATTCACATGTGAATAATGCTGTATAATAGACTTTATTTGTTATTCACATGTGAATAATGCTGTATAATAGACTGTATTTATGTTATTCAAATGTGTATAATGCTGTATAATAGACCGTATTTATGTTATTCACATGTGAATAATGCTGTATAATAGACTGTATTTATGTTTTTCACATGTGGATAATGCTGTACAATATTACTTCATTTGTGTGTTTTGCCATAAGAAAAATGTTTTCTACGACAAAAAGAACATTAAATAACCAATAATAATTAAAACAAATTAAAAACAAAACATTTATAATAGATCTAAAGTTGATCTAAGTGATGAATGTTTAAAAATATATATTTTTACCACTGTTATGAGTGGGACCCTTTTGGATCCCTAAGATCTTTAACGGATGTTTTTTTTTTAACTGTCATTTCTAGAAAAATAAAAATAAAAAATAAAAATCAATCTTGTTATTTACCTATTTAAGTTTCCAAATTTCTTCCCCCCTACAAAAACCTCCCCCCCCCCATTTACTTCCAGGGTCATGATTAATACAGACGTTTTGTTAACGCTATATTATAAAAATATAACGCTATATTATAAAAATACAGACGTTGTGTTAACGCTATATTATAAAAAAAAATTAAAAACTATTTATAAACACAAGCTATGCGATGACACATTTACTTCCGGGGTCACGTTTCTTCTTATGTCATCCCATAGCTTGTGTTTGTAAATAGTTTTTTAATTTTTTTTTATAATATAGCGTTAACAAAACGTCTGTATTTTTATAAGATGGCGTTATATTTTTATAATATAGCGTTATATTTTTATAATATAGCGTTATATTTTTATAATATAGCGTTATATTTTTATAATATAACGTTATATTTTTATAATATAGCGTTATATTTTTATAATATAGCGTTAACTAAACGTCTGTATTTTTATAATATAGCGTTATATTTTTATAATATAGCGTTATATTTTTATAATAGAGCGTTAACAAAACGTCTGTATTAATCATGACCCCGGAAGTAATTGGGGGGGAAGGTTTTTGTAGGGAGAAGAAATTTGGCGTGACAGAGCCTCCAACAAAAAGTGCTATTCGGACCGAGAAAACGACAATTTCCCCATTAATTTGAGCGAGGATGAAAGATTTGTGTTTGAGGATATTGATAGCGACGGACTAGAAATAAAAAAAAAAAAAGTTAAAAAAAAAAAGCGATTGCATTGGGACGGATTCCGATGTTCTTAGACACATTTACTAGGTTAATTCTGGGAAATCCCTTATCTTTCTATTGTGTTGCTAGTGTTTTAGTGAGTTAAATAGTACCTGATAGTCGGAAGGGTGTCTCCACGGGTGTCTTGACGCGCAGTGTCTCAGGGGAGTCAACGACAGCTATGGACGGCACAAGCTCAGCTTTTCTCCGGTAAGAACCGACTTTTTAACCACAATGTTCTCACCGAGACCTGCTGGTTGACATTTGGTAGGGATGCATGTTGGCTCTGATCCACAGGAAAGTTTCACCTCCAGGAATTTTAAACAAGGAATCACATTGTGTTTGTGTGGCTAAAGGCTAAAGTTTCCCAACTCCATCTTTCTACTGTGACTTCTCCAATATTAATTGAACAAATTGCAAAAGATTCAGCAACACAGATCTCCAAAATACTGTGTAATTATGCAGTTGAAGCAGACGACTTTTAGCTATTGCATTACACGACGTTTCGAAGACAAAACTCCCAGGAAATTTAAAATTGTAATTTAGTAAACTAAACATTGGCATGTGTTGCAATGTTAATATTTCATCATTGATATATAAACTATCAGACTGCGTGGTGGGTAGTAGTGGGTTTCAGTAGGCCTTTAACTGCACGCCTCATGTTAGTCAGTATTTTTGAGCTCTTACAGTGTTAACGCTAGGACTCTTCAAAAATGGGGACCCGGGGTCCCCATCAAGTTATTAAAAAAACAAATCAATCAATGTTTATTTATATAGCCCTAAATCACAACTGTCTCAAAGGGCTGCACAAACCACAACGACATCCTCGGTAGAGCCCACATAAGGGCAAGGAAAAACTCACCCCAGTGCGACGTCGGTGACAGTGACAATGATGACTATGAGAAACCTTGGAGAGGACCGCATATGTGGGCAACCCCCCCCCCCTCCCTCTAGGGCAGTGTTTTTCAACCTTTTTTGAGCCGTCAAAAAAATGCGGAGGCACACCCCCAGCAGAAATGACCGTATTTCCTTGAATAGCCGCCGGGCATGTAATATGCGCCTGCCTTGAATTACTGCCGGGTCAAACTCACCCTCCAAATTTATTAGCGCATGCTTACATTTACCGCCGGGTCAAATTCATGACGTCACAAGTGACCTTTCTTCTACATATAAAAAGTGCAACATTAAACAGTTTCCATTGAAACTGTTTAAAGTCAACTCATCATGCTTAATTTATTACAGTATTTGGGAAGCCTGTAGTTGACTTTTATTATGTAAATGTTGTATTTTTATCAACATGTGATAGCAGGGACCCTGCTATTCAAAAGTAGGCTGCTACACTACTAATGATTAATGTAACTATTGCTGAAAAATAGTACAATTGCAATAGGAGAGACTATTCATCCCTAAACACAATGGAGTTCAATGAAATAACAGACAGACAGGGCTTTGCTGCCCCTAACACACACACACACAGACACACACTGCAAAATGAGTTAATGTTACGCTAAAAGCTAATTAGCCTTCACCTCAAGCCTATACTGTGAGCTAGCTGAGCTGCAGTTGAAGTTTCTAGAAGGTCAACGGGCCCATAGTGATGTTTGTAATGGTTGTGACTGGGAAGTGTTTAGTATAATTTGGGTAGAGTCCGCTGCTCCCCTGCTAAACGAATATCTCTGCTCGACGCTAAAGCATTGACTACATCGCTCTGAATACGCAGTGCTGATTGGCTGTTACATCGCTGTGAATACGCACTGCTGATTGGCTGTTACATTGCTGTGAATACGCACTGCTGATTGGCTTTGTATGTAACCAATCAGATGGTTTTGTGGGCGGGACAATGCTGGGTGCTCACTGCTCAGACAGAGGCAAAAAGCAGAGCAGCTTGTGAAGACTTCTGCTTCCAAACCGAAACCCCCGTACCGAAACGGTTCAATACAAATACACGTACCGTTACACCCCTAGTTTATTATCATTTGGGGAGAGTCCGCTGCCTTCTGCTTACCTTTCTGCTCACTCCACCGAAGGAGCACTGACGCCACGCGCTCTGAATACGCACTGCTGATTGGTTACACACAGGGCTTTAACAGCCAATCAGATGGTTCTGTGGGTGGGACAATGCTGGGTGCTGCAGAGATGTACTGGCAGAGGCAGAACTAAACGGAGCAGCTTGTTAAGACTTTAGTTTAGGCGGCGGCTCTTTGTTGTTAACAACAAAGCGCCGCGGGAAACCCTGCATGTATCGAACGTTTTATTGATATCGATCACATGTCTATCGCGCTTTATATTGATATCGTTTGATATCATGTCACAAAGTTTGCAATGGCAAGTGAATTATCCACAATAAGCTCTTTTCTGTTCCAGAACAGCCGCACCTTCACTTTCGACCCAAAGGAAGAATCGCTGCGCAGTGTAAGTAGACCCCATCGGCGCATTTACAAATACGGCACTTGACAATCGAACGCTCGCCTGGTGCCATTTCAGAAGCTGTGTCAGAGCGTCCTGGTCGTCCTCGGCATGAAGGTGCAGCCCAGCTGTCAGAAGACATGCCTGGAGACACTCCGCATCCTCTCCAGGGACAAGTGTGTCCTGGCACCTATAGCCACCCGGGACGGCGTGCTGACTCTGGCCAGGATGGCTCGACTGAACGCCGGAGAGATGGCGGGTGACGAGCAGGGGCGGCCGGAGGAAAGCACTCAATCGGAAGAGGAGGAGAGCGTGGTGGTGGAAGCCTTGAAGTGCCTGTCCAATGTGGTGTACAACAGTCCCGCCGCTCAGCAGGTGAGCGTGGACGTCAAGCTGGCCCACGGCCTGTGCGCCAAACTGCGCGCCTCCTCCGCCTGTCCCCACGAGGTGGGCCTCTTCACCCTGCGCATCCTCTTCCTGCTGTCGGCCCTGAAGGCGGACCTGAGTGAGCAGCTGCGGAAAGAGGGGCAGGCGGTGAAGCTGCTCACGGAGGTGCTGGAGCGCACCCTGGGCGTGAGCTGGGAAGGCCCCTACGAGGTGGCCCGTCCGGATCCTCAGGCTACGCCCCTGCCCGCAGAGGACAATGAGCGAGTCATGGAGGCGCTCAAAGCCCTCTTCAACCTGACCGTGTCGTCTGGGGGTAAGGTGAGTGTGACGCCAAACAACACACCTCTTGTTTAGGGTGCAAATGTCTGACGGTGGAGATCATAGCAGCCATCAGCATCAGCTAGTGACTGTGACTGAAACTCTTTTTTTTAGGGTTAGGAACCCCACAACAGCTCATAAATCCATTGGATACAAACTTTAGAGTGACGATTAAATCCTGAATCGATTTTCAATTCAAAACCGATTCTCGGAATACAAACCCCAAACCAGTGAAGTTGTCACATTGTGTAAATGGTAAATAAAAACAGAAGACAAGGATTTGCAAATCCTTTTCAACTTGTGGCCTTTAACATTCTGTGATTTCAATCCTGCTATGGCATCCCATTATGCACCTACTGGGAACCTGATTCTATGTTTTATTTATTTATTTATTTTTTATCTTGTTCTGTTTGTGTTGTGTTTGCTCGTTTTCATTGTTATCTTTTAACCTGCCTATTGTACAGCACTCTGTGGTAAATTTTAAATGTGCTTTATAAATAAAGTCGATTTGATTTATATTCAATTGAATGGACTGCAAAGACAAGATATTTATTGTTCCAACTGAGAAAAAACATTTTTTGTTGTTGCAAATAATCATGAACTTAGAATTTAATGGCAGCAACACACTACAAAAAAGTTGTCACAGGGGCCTTTTTACCACTGTGTTACATGGCCTTTCCTTTTAACAACACTCAGTAAACGTTTGGGAACTGAAAAGACACATTTTTGAAGTGGAATTCTTTCCCATTGTTGCTTGATGTACAGCTTAAGTTGTTAAACAGTCTCCCCTCTCATATTTTAGCTTTCACACATTTTCAATGGGAGACAGGTCTGGACTACAGGCAGGCCAGTCTAGTACCCGCACTATTTTACTATAAAGCCACACTGTTGTAACGCGTGGCTTGGCATTTTCTTGCTGAAATAAGCGTCGTTTGGATGGCAACGTATGTTAATCGAACTCAGCGGTAGCATTTAGGTGGAAACTTGGTTTTAATACATTCCAATGATGGACGAAAACCATCCATCCATCCATTTTCTACCGCTTGAAAAACCTTTGTGTGATATATACTTTTTTTTTTTGTAGGAGGAGGAGCACCAGTACAGACTCATCACCGCCATCCTGCGCCACCTGTTGATGTTAAGGACTGTGAAAGAGGAGAAAACAGAGGAAGTACACAGGTGAGAAACTTTTAAGCATGGGAAGAGAACAGCCTGTGACTGGTCAGCAGTATTCTCATCGGAGGACGTTCCCGCAAGTGGAACCGTGTTTTGTAACGCCTCTCCTTTCATACATTTTAAGAGATGACCTTACAATCCTTCCGCTGAGCTCGGCTTTGGGAGCTTAGTGACCGCTCAGGAAGTTGACTGCATAACAAGCTAAAGTCTTAGGAGCCCAGGGCGTCATTGAACGACACACCACAGCAAATCAAGACCATTGTTTTGACAGTTTTGACCCCAGCTTCCGGTCTTTAACTTTCTGGAAATGTGCCCCCCCCCCTAGACAATTTGGTTGAATATCTCTGCACTGCAAAGTTCATGTTATTTTTGTTGTAAGTGGTCCAAATAGTGTATATAACATGTATTATTGCTGTAGTTTTTATTATTCTATTAAGTCATGAAGTGGCTATATTGTGCACGTCTGATGTTGCTCTCTTTAGTCCACGGTTTGCTCAGACACAAAAAAAATTTAGAGGGAACATTGCTTTCGTGTACAGATGTCCGATAATGGCTTTTTTGCAGATATACCGATATTGTCCAACTCTTAATTACCGATTCCGATATCAACAGGTTCTGATATATACAGTCGTGGAATTAACACAGTATTATGCCTAATTTTGTTGTGATGCCCCGCTGGATGCATTAAACAATGTAACAAGGTTTTCCAAAATAAATCAACTCAAGTTATGGAAAAAAATGCCAACATGGCACTGCCATATTTGTTATTGAAGTCACAAAGTGCATTATGTTTTTTAACATGCCTCAAAACAAAAGCTTGGAATTTGGGACATGCTCTGCCTGAGAGAGAATGAGGAGGTTAAGGTGAGCGGGGTAGGGCGTAGCGTATAGCGTGTATTGTAGCGTCCCGGAAGAGTTAGTGCTGCAAGGGGTTCTGGGTACTGTATTTTTTGGACTATAAGTCGCAGTATTTTTCCTAGTTTGGCCGGGGGTGTGACATATACAACGGAGCGACTTATGTGTGGAATTATTAACACATTACCGTAAAAGTAAAATATGAAATAATATTATTTATCTCATTCGCGGAAGAGACGAAGAAAATGTCAGCAAACGTCACACACACGTCAGCAATCGTCACACACACGTCAGCAATCGTCACACACACATCAGCCAATAAGAATTTTGCGGGGGAGGGTCATGGCAGAAGTGCATTGTGGGTCATGGGGTGCTAACTGCTAAATGGTACTGCCGTAACTATTAAAATGGATCATTTCATCGTTGGCGTTAACTTATAAAAACTGAGAAGGGCTGAATAAAAATGGCACCGAAAAGGTGTTGGATTTTATCAAATAAATTTCCCCCAAAAATGTGACTTATACTTCAGTGCGACATATATATGTTTTTTTTCCTTCTTTATTATGCATTTTCGGCCGGTGTGAGGTATACTCCGGAGCGATTTATAATCCGAAAAATACGGTATTTGTTCTGTTGTGTTTATGTTGTGTTACGGTGCGGATGTTCTCCCGAAATGTGTTTGTCATTCTTGTTTGGTGTGGGTTCACAGTGTGGCGCACATTTGTAAAGTGTTAATTAGAATGTCCAGGACGAGTGAAATGTGTTGAAGGTGGAAAGGTTGGAATAGGTTAAAAAATGTGGGAATTGTGGAAGTTTAAAAAAGGGCCAATTCATTTTTAACGGGAAATATGTCCCGGAAAACCTGGAATTCTGGGATTTTTTTTTTTTTCAATCTTTTGAAGGAGAGCACACAGGCTTGATATTTTAGAGTTGGAACAGTTTGAATCGGATGAAAAATGTGGGAATTGTGGAACTTTGAAAAATATCCCATTTATTTCAATGGGAATTTCATGGAAATTTGTGAATTTAAGGAAAGCGGCATTTTTTTGGAAAGTGTTAAAAGCCTTGAATGTTCAAAATGAGTTGAAATGGTTGGTGTTGGAATTTTTTTAATCGGTTGAAGGTGGAGTGGTTGGAATAGGTTGAGACGTGGGAATTGGGGAAGTTTGAAAAATGGCCAATTCATTTTGAATGGGAAAAATGTCCCGGATAACATGGAAATCTGGGAATATTTGGAATTTGTCAAGAGAAAGCCCGCGATTCCCGAATAGGCTGAACAGTTTGAAGTTGGAACGGTTTGACTCGGGTGAAAAATGTGGAAGGTAAAGCGTGCCAAAATCTTGAGAAGAAGAATAAGAAGTTTAAAAAATAGAGGAATTTTGGTGTGTATGTAAATGTGTTCTTCTCCGCCTTGAACCCTTAGCCACACCATCAACGTGCTGAGCAACCTGCCCGTGCCCTGCATGGACGTACTCATCGACCTGCCCGTACAAGGAGGAGTAGAGGCGTACGGCGGCAAAAACATGGACGCCATACAAGTGTTACTGGACTTCATGGAGAAACGCATAGACAAGGTAAAGCTCATCCTGGATGGCATTAACACACTTTGGGTATGGCTGCTGATTCTCATGCTTTGGCTTATCTGTCGCGGCCCTCACCCAATACATGTGGTCAGATGTCACAAATAGATCTAGCACTACCTGTTAGGTGGCGGTAGGCATCGTAACTCTGCTTCAAAGATAACACCAAGGTCATACGCACCTGGTCTGCCAGAGAATATGAAGACGTAGTCGGAGGTGGATCAGTGTTGCCAAAATGGAGAAATGGAGCCAATGGGCTTAAGCTGATGATAAAAATCTGAAATGTTATTACTACATCATTAATAATAAAAATCCAATCCAATCCAATCCACTTTATTTATTTAGCACATTTAAACAACAATAACGTTTCCAAAGTGCTGCACAGCCATGTTAAAAACAATTGTAAAAAAATAAATAAATAAAATAAAATTAAAAAAAAAAAAAAAAAAAGTATATATATATATATATATATTATGCTCCACCAATGACTGAATAAAAACAAAAAATAAATAAATATAAAACCAATAAAAAAACAATATAAAAACAAATATGATTAAAAACTATTTTAAAGGGTAAAATCAATTAAAACAGTAAAATAGAAATCAAAGTGTATAAAAAAACACAGAGGACAACAGTGAACAGAGGACCACACAACTCACGTAGTGTTAAAAGCCAAAGAATAAAAGTGGGTCTTAAGACGAGACTTAAAACACTCCACTGTGGAAGCAGTTTGAACATGGAGCGGCAGAGTGTTCCAGAGCTTAGGGCCGACCACAGAGAAGGCTCTGTCTCCCCTGGTCTTAAGTCTGGTCTTGGGCACCACGTAAAATGTAATCAATTCATGTAAATATTTTATTTGAGCATTGCTTAACAATTACATGCTGATGTGTCCTGGCCAATTGTGCAAATTGGACCGGGACTTCCCCCTGCACGCTGCGACCACAAGTAGACTGTGAGAAACCCCACACTTGCGTGAATCGAATCACCCACATCTGCAGTCCTCTCTAAGGTTTCTTATCTTCACATTGACATCCAACTGGGTTGTGAGTTTTTCCTTGCTCTGAACCCAGGATGTCGTGCCGTGGCTTGTGCAGCCCTTTGAGACACTTGTGATTTAGGGCTATATAAATAAACTCTGACCCCCTGACACCCGCACTCAACTGTCTATACGACGTCAAGGCTTGGTTAGCCCAGAATTTTTTAATAATGAATGAGGGAAAAAACTTAAATTTTAGTTTTTGACTTGGGACCATTGCAAAATGATGTGCGTCCCAAGGTCACCAGCCTTGGCGTCACTATAGATAACGATTTTAAACTTGACAAACAAGTCAATGGCGTTTTAAAATCATGTTTTTATCATCTTCGTCTTTTAGCAAAGGTAAAACCGTTTTTATCTTTTAAACTTTTTGAACAAGTCGTGCATGCTTTTATTTCAAGTGCCCTGGACTACTGCAATACACTTTATGCTGGCATCAGCCAAAAAGCTCTCTCCCGGTTGCAGTTAGTCCAGAACGCGGCAGCAGGACTTTTAACAGGGGCCAGAAAACGCCTGCATATATCCCCAATCCTTTAGAGTTTGTACTGGCTCCCTGTTCATTTTAAAATTGATTTTAAAACTTTGCTCTTGGTTTTTAACGCTGTACATGGACTGGCACCTCATTATATCTCGGACCTCATCCAAACTCACAATCCTGCGCGCGCTCTGAGGTCCGAGAGCCAGCTCCAGCTCGTGGTGCCCAAGACCAGACTTAAAACTAGGTGAGGGAGACAGGGGCTTTCTCTGTGGTCGGCCCTAAACTCTGGAACACTCTGCCCCTCCATATTCGAACTGCTCCCACAGTGGAGTGTTTTAAGTCTCATCTTAAGACCAATTTTTATTCTCTGGCTTTTAACACTACGTGAGTTGTGTGGTACTCTGTTGCCCTCTGTGTTTTAAAGTTTTAATTTCTATTTACTGTTTTAATTTGACCCTTAAAATAGTTTTTAATCATATTTATTTTATTTTGTTTGTAAATCGGTTTTATATGTATTCATTTATTATTATTATTTTTTTTTTTTATTCAGTCATTGGTGGAGCTCAGGATAGTATTTGAATGTTGTTTTTAATATTCCAATGCGCTTTTTGAAGAATGGTGGAAAAATCCTATAAACACACTCCGCAACCTTGTGGACAGCCTTCCCAGAAGAGTTGATGCTGCAATAGCTACAAAAGGTGGGCCGACGTCATATTGAACCCTATAGGTTAGGAATGGGATGGCACTTGAAGTTCAAATGTGAGTCAAGGCAGGTGGCCAAATACTTCACATTTCCACTAAAAACTAGCTGCTAAGCTAGTAGGTAGGTGGTATTGGGTATTGTTGTACTTCACCTTTGTCCGTGATGCATAAAACGTATTTGTATAGATGGTTTACTGATCAATAGCCATAATGTGCAGCTTGTGAAAAGTGTGTGTTTTTAGGGCTCCAACTACATAGAGGGGCTCACTCCGGTGCTCACCCTGCTAACTGAAGCATCCAGACACCACAGAGAGATCCGCAGATATGTCAAAGCTCAGGTATGGTATTTTTTATTAACATCCAAAATATTTGAATGAGGTCCACTGGCTTGATTTTTGAACTGTGGAATGCCATTCCCAGGTGCTTCCGCCACTCAAAGACGTCAAGACCAGGCCTGAGGTGGGCACCACCACCAGGAACAAGCTGGTCCGTCTCATGACTCACGTGGAGATGGCAGTCAAGCTGGCGGCTGCAGAGTTCCTCTTTGTTTTGTGTAAAGAGAGTGGTAAGGAGGAGAGCGAGGTGACGGAAGGAACGCGTGCAACACATGACGTGCTGTCTTGTCGTCTAGTGGACAAACTGTGTAAGTACACGGGCTACGGACATGCAGCCGGAATCCTTCTGAATAAAGGGCTGCTCGGAGGAGGAAGAGGAGAGACGGAGTACTCGGACGATGAAGACACCGACACAGAAGAGTACAAAACTGCCAAACCTTTGTGAGTGTCCACTGATGTAACCCCGCCCTTTAACATGTAGAAGTCAGGCTTCAATCAGTTAGTATTATTTGACCAATACGTTTATTATTGTGAACAACTGCACTGCATCATTTGGTACACTTTGTTAGCTGCACAAGGGCTAAACATGTTCATGTTATCCAATTGGGATGCCCAAAATAATTCAATTTGCATCTAAATAGTAATTTCAATTCATTCCGATTCTAAAACGATTCATACTTTTTGAGAATCAATTGAAACAAAGAAGATATTTTATTATAAATATTTTTTTCAATTTTTTAAGAATCAATTTTTGGATTAATAAACAAACAACTATTAGTGATATTATTTTTTTTATTATTGATGCTTTTATTTATTAATTTCTTTCCTTATTTTTTAGTATTCTATTTTATAAGTAAAGTATTTATCAGTCTTTTCAATTGCTTGGTAAGTTTCAGTCCTAAATACATATTGCAAAGCTGGGCTTGGGTTGGGTTTAGGATTTCTCTATTTTTTTTCATTAAATTGATTAACATTCTGTGATTTCTGTTGATAAAATGTAAAATAAAAACGATTAAAAAAAATACACACACATGTATATATGTGTGTATATATACATATGCATATACAGTGGGGCAAAAAAGTATTTAGTCAGCCACCGATTGTGCAAGTTCTCCCACTTAAAATGATGACAGAGGTCTGTAATTTTCATCATAGGTACACTTCAACTGTGAGAGACAGAATGTGAAAACAAATCCAGGAATTCACATTGTAGGAATTTTAAAGAATTTATTTGTAAATTATGGTGGAAAATAAGTATTTGGTCAACCATTCAAAGCTCTCACTGATGGAAGGAGGTTTTGGCTCAAAATCTCACGATACATGGCCCCATTCATTCTTTCCTTAACACGGATCAATCGTCCTGTCCCCTTAGCAGAAAAACAGCCCCAAAGCATGATGTTTCCACCCCCATGCTTCACATTAGGTATGGTGTTCTTGGGATGCAACTCAGTATTCTTCCTCCTCCAAACACGACAAGTTGATTTTATACCAAAATGGATACATGGATGATACAGCAGAGGATTGGGAGAATGTCATGGGGTCAGATGAAACCAAAATAGAACTTTTTGGTATAAACTCAACTCGTCGTGTTTGGAGGAAGAAGAATACTGAGTTGCATCCCAAGAACACCATACCTACTGTGAAGCATTGTGGTGGAAACATCATGCCTTGGGGCTGTTTTTCTGCTAAGGGGACAGGACGATTGATCCGTGTTAAGGAAAGAATGAATGGGGCCATGTATCGTGAGATTTTGAGCCAAAACCTCCTTCCATCAGTGAGAGCTTTGAAGATGAAACGTGGCTGGGTCTTCCAGCATGACAATGATCCAAAACACACGGCCCGGGCAACGAAGGAGTGGCTCCGTAAGAGGCATTTTAAAGTCCTGGAGTGGCCTAGCCAGGGTCCAGACCTCAACCCCATAGAAAATCTGTGGAGGGAGTTGAAAGTCTGTGTTGCTCGGCGACAGCCCCAAAACATCACTGCTCTCGAGAAGATCTGCATAGAGGAATGGGCCAAAATACCAGCTACTGTGTGTGCAAACCTGGTAAAGACCTATAGTAATCGTTTGACCTCTGTTATTGCCAACAAAGGTTATATTACAAAGTATTGAGTTGAATATTTGTTATTGACCAAATACTTATTTTCCACCATAATTTACAAATAAAACTCTTTAAAATTCCTACAATGTGAATTCCTTGATTTTTTTTTTCACATTCTGTCTCTCGCAGTTGAAGTGTACCTATGATGAAAATTACAGACCTCTGTCATCATTTTAAGTGGGAGAACTTGCACAATCGTTGGCTGACTAAATACTTTTTTGTCCCACTGTATGTATGTAGGTCTGGTCGGGAGAAAAACACAGAGGTTATTTCATCCCTACAAGCCTGTTTCGCAGATTCCTCTTCAGGGGTTTGAAGAGCAGGGAAACCTGTGAAATAGGCTTTTCAGGTCAGGAAAAAACACAAAAACACATATTCCGCTCTACCTATTGAGCACTTTATAACGGATAAACCATATATAAACTATATATATATATATATATATATATATATATATATATATATATATATATATATATATATATATATATATCCATCCTCTCCCCAGCCACTTCGTCTAGCTCTTCCTGGGGGATCCCGAGGCGTTCCCAGGCCAGCCGGGAGACATAGTCTTCCCAACGTGTCCTGGGTCTTCCCCGTGGCCTCCTACCGGTTGGACGTGCCCTAAACACCTCCCTAGGGAGGCGTTCGGGTGGCATCCTGACCAGATGCCCGAACCACCTCATCTGGCTCCTCTCGATATGAAGGAGCAGCGGCTTTACTTTGAGTTCCTCCCGGATGGCAGAGCTTCTCACCCTATCTCTAAGGGAGAGCCCCGCCACACGGCGGAGGAAACTCATTGCGGCCGCTTGTACCCGTGATCTTATCCTTTCGGTCATGACCCAAAGCTCATGACCATAGGTGAGGATGGGAACATATACGTGCCAACACTGCACTTATAAGTTGTATTATATCAATCAATCAATTATAGCAGTATTGTAGCAGCCAAGAGAAGCCCCAAAGATGTCCACCTATATTATATATATACAAGGTACCAATCCAACTGCCGCCATCGTATTCACTACCGTTGTGTCCTTGGGCAAGACACTTCCCCACCTTCATCCAGCGCCACTCACACTGGTGTATGAATGTGAATGAACGTTTGGTGGTGGTCGGAGAGGCTTGTGGCGTAAATGGGCCGCCACGTTTCTGTCAGTTTGCTCCGGAGTGGCTGTGTCCAAGAATGTAGCTTACCACCGCTAAGGTGAATAATGGGTTCTTAATTCTCAGTTCTCACGGTAAAGCGCTTTGAGTGTCTAGGAAAGCGCTAAATAAATCTAATACGTTATACTAAATATATATACTAAATAAATCTAATACGTTGTACTAATACGTTAACGTTTTTCTAACTAACCTTCTCCTCCCAGCATCAACCCCATCACTGGTCATGTGGAAGAGCCCATGCCCAACCCCATGGACGAGATGACCGAGGAGCAGAAGGAGTACGAAGCCCAAAAGCTTGCCACATTGCTGAACAAGTTGTCAGGGTAAGGAATCTCTTTAGCAAACGTGTAATACTACTGTATCTTCCGGACAATCGGCCACACCAGGTTATAAGGCGCACTACAGATGAGCGGGTCTAGTCAGGTCTATTTTTATACAAAAGGCGCACCAGGTTATAGGCCGCGTTAAAGGAGTTATATTATAATTATTTTATTCTAAATGTAAAAGACTTCTTTGTGGTTCTACATAACATGTAATGGTGTTTTTTTGCTCAAAAAGTTGCATAGAAGATGTTTTACAGACCATCTTCAAGCCGCTTTTTGACAGTCGCTTGAGGATGTGCCGTTTTGTGGTCGGGTCTTACTTACGTGGATCACCTTCGGCAGCGTCCTCTCCCCATCATCTTTGTTGTAGCGGTGTAGCGTGCAAGGACGGGAGTGGAAGAAGTGTCAAAAGATGGCGTTAACTGTTTTAATGACATTCAGACTTTACTTCAATCAATAACGGAGCAGCATCTCCTCACCCATGGCTCACTAGTGCAACAATAACGCCGGAAATGTCTCCGTGAAAAAAAAAACGTCCGACCAGAACACTCTAATAACTAAAGTTCCTTGGGTGAATAATGTAAACTCACTACACCGGTATGTTTTAGCACTTTCATGGCGAGTTTACTGACAGATATAAGTAAGAACTTTACACTAGTTTGTATTAGAAATGGCAACAGCGGAGGATAAATTTCCCGTAACAAGAAGATATAGAAAAAGAAGAAGCTCATCGACTGCAGGTGTCCTCACGGACTACAAAGGTGGAAGCGCGCAAATTTTTAGGACTTATGCAGATCCAAAATACAGATAAGCAGGTACCAGAAGGTAAGAAAAGTTGCTTTTGCATAATATTGCAAAACAAAACGCCAGATAATGTCTTACCTTATACACACACCATTATAATACTCCTAAGTTGAAGCACAGTACAATCCATCAAGCGGTGTGGCTTCATAGCTTACCAAAGTCGTACTAAAACATTTTGATAGATTTTTGAGCCCCGTGTGTAATTTTCTATATTTTCAATGGAACATGTCAAATGTTGGTGTTGTTTACTTGAGTCATATTGCCATCATTTTGCAGTCTACACGTATCTCTTTTCTTTGACTGTCATCTACTGGTCACACTTACCATTACACAATGTACCAAATAAAATAGCTTCAAGGTCGGTATGCTCAACCAAACTTATTCTTTACATCAGGCGCACTATTGAATTTTGAGAAAAATAAGGATTTTAATTGCGCCTTATAGTCTGGAAAATACAGTACCTCTTGCTTTCTCAGCCCTGTATAAACCATTTACTTGCCTAACAAAATTGGTATTGCGACATCCAGTGGACACAATGAAAAGAGCAGTATCTGTCATTTAAAAAGGCAGTTGTTTTTTTTACACTTTGCAAACTTGTTCCGCATATTTCACATCCCTGGTCTGCATGCACACACTGAGGACAAAAAGTCTGCTTTTAAGGACAAATGTATACGTTAGCGTGTAGACGGACAAGAGGCCAAAAACGCATTGAAAGTATGAGTTTTTCGAGCATCCCCTGAAAAAGTTGAGTTGAGTGGGCATACATTTACAAACCCCAAAACCAGTGAAGTTGTCACATTGTGTAAATGGTAAATTAAAAAAGAATTCAATCACTTGCAGATCAGATCCTTTTCAAGTTATATTCAATTGAATAAACTGCAAAGACAAGATATTTACCTTTCGAACTGGAAAACTTTATTTTTTGCCAATATCAGCTCATTTTGAATTTGATGCCTGCAACATGTTTCAAAAAAGTGAGAAAGTTGAGGAATGCTCATCAAACACTTATTTGGAACATCCCATATGTGAACAGGCTAATTGGGAACAGGTGGGTGCCATGATTGGGTATAAAAGCAGCTTCCATGAAATGCTCAGTCATTCCCAAACAAGAATGAGGCGAGTGTCACCAATTTGTGAACAAATGCATGAGCAAATTGTCCAATTTAAGAACAACATTTATCAACCAGCTATTTCAAGGAATTTAGGGATTTCACTATCTAAGGTCTGTAATATCATCAAAAGGTTCAGAGAATCTGGAGAAATCACTGCATGTAACATTGAATGCTCGTGACTTTCGATCCCCCAGGTGGTACTGCATCAAAAAGTATAGGATATCACCCCATGATCTCAGGAACACTTAAGAAAACCACTGCCAGTAACTACAGTTTGTCGCTACATCTGTAAGTGCAGGTTAAAACTCTACTTTACAAAGCAAAAGCCATTTATCAACAACACCCAGAAACGCAGCCGGCTTTGCTGGGCCTGAGCTCATCTATGATGGACTAATGCAAAGTGGAAAAGTATTCTGTGGTCTGACGATTCCACATATCAAATTGTTTTTGGAAACTGTGGACGTTGTGTCCTCTGGACCAAAGAGGAAAAGAATCACCCAGAATTTTCTAGGTGCAAAGTTGAAAAGCCAGCATCTATGATGGTACGGGGGTGTATTAGTGCCCAAAGAATGGGTAACTTACACATCTGGGAAGGCAACATTAATGCTGAAAGGTACATACAGGTTTTGGAGCAACATATGTTGCCATCCAAGCAACGTTATCGTGGACGCCCCTGCTTATTTCAGCAAGACAATGCCAAGCCACGTGTTTTAACAGTGTGGCTTCATAGTAAAACAGTGCAGGTAGTCCAGACCTGTCTCCCATTGAAAATGTGTGGCACATTATGAAGCCTAAAATGGCAGAAGGGAGACTGTTGAACAACTTAGGCTGTACATCAAGCAAGAATTGCAAATAATTCCACCTGAAAAGTTTCAAAAATGTGTCTCCTCAGTTATCAAACGTTTACTGAGTGTTATTAAGAGGAAAGGCCATGCAACACAGTGGTAAAAAGGCCCCCCTGACAACTTTTTTGCAATGTGTTGCTGCCATTAAATTCTAAGTTAAAAAATAAAAATGACCTTTCTCAGTATGAACATTATATATGTTGTATTTGCAGTCTATTCAATTGAATATAAGTTGAAAAGGATTTGCAAATCGTTGTATTCTGTTTGTATTTACGAATTACACAACGTGCCAACCTGACTGGTTTTGGGTTTTGTATCTTAGTTCGGTGGCACTAGAACTATGTCGTATTTTGGTGAAAAGGACTTCAACTTCAGATGTTCCACTCTATTAAAATGTAGAAAGGCTGTTGATCACTCTGCTCACATTTTAACAAGCCAGCATGGAGGCACCTCGCTCTGTATTAGCATTGACCTTTCCTGTGCGAGCATTCAAAAGTCACCAATAAGCTTTGCCCCTTGCCAACCGAGTCGTCCAAGCAGGAATTTTACCTTCTCCGCTTCAATTAGGCCCGCTCGACTTCCAGCACACGGCTGCATTCAGCGGGAGTGAAATGAAAGCCGCGTCGTTATCACGGCGCAAATAATTAAGCCCCACCTAATTGGCCGACAGAGCAAACCTGTCAGGGCAGGTGTCTTTTATGTGCATTGTTGATTTTAATTAGCCCTGCATGTCGTGACTTTATTCTCGTTGGTCTGAGCGGCCAATCAGTGGCCACACGGGGATGAAGGCGGGTTTGGGCGGACGGAGGCCTAACAATTGTTGTCCGAGGGTGCTGCGGTAATGAGGCGCGTGCGCCCCTAAGAGGAAGATTCCTTTCCTTTTCATCCTCAGCCTGATGACTCGGGAAGACCGACTCTCAGGAGATGAGTCAGAGCGCTGAAAGAATGTTGTCTACTAACTGCTTTACAGCTCGCCCAATTAGCACATAGTCTGTGCACCGACCAGCCATTACACCTGCCCGCCTTTCTTTGTGCTGCTCTTGTTAATTGGACAAAGATATTGTTTGTTCTATAGCCACATCTTGTCAGGCTTAATAGGACTAATGATCAGGTACACACCTCCCGCGCAAGCTACTGGGCTACAGCAAAAAAAAAAAAAAAACATCATTAGAGATGTCCAATAATATTGGACTGCCGATATCATCGGCCGATAAATGCTTTAAAATGTAATATCGGAAATTATCGGTATCTGTTTCAGAAAGTAAAATGTATGACATTTTAAAACGCCGCTGTACATAGTACTACACGGACGTAATACAGAGCAGTCATACTTGCCAACCCTCCCGATTTTCCCTGAGGACTCCCGAATTTCAGTGCACCTCCCGAAAATCTCCAGGGGCAACCATTCTCCCGATTTCCACCCGGACAACAATATTGGGGGAGTGCCTTGAAGGCGCTGCCTTTCCATGCCGGCCCATTTACATTATAGCTGCGGCTTTTCACGCACACAAGTGAATGCAAGCATACTTGGTCAACAGCCATACAGGTCACACTGAGGGTGTCCGTACAATCAACTTTAACACTGTCACAAATATGCGCCACACTGTGAACCCACACCAAACAAGAATGACAAACACATTTCGGGAAAACATCCGCACCGTAACACGTCATAAACACAACAGAACAAATCATACTTGCCAACCCTCCCGATTTTCCCGGGAGACTCCCGAATTTCAGCGCCCCTCCCGAAAATCTCCCGGGGCAACCATTCTCCCAAATTTCTCCCGATTTCCACCCAGTCGACAATATTGGAGGCGTGCCTTAAAGGCACTGCCTTTGTGTGCCGGCCCAATCACATATCTGCGGCTTTTTTTGTTTTTAATCATATATATTTTTAGATTAATTTTATATTGGTTTTATTCAGTCATTGGTGGACCTAAGGATATTCGAATATTGTTTTTAATATTATTGTGCAGCACTTTGGAAACATTTATGTTGTTTGAATGTGCTATACAAATAAAGTGGATTGGATCGGATTTTCACACACACAAGTGAATGCAAGGCATACTTGGTCAACAGCCATACAGATCACACTGAGGGTGGCCGTATAAACAACTTTAACACTGTTACAAATATGCGCCAGACTGTGAACCCACACCAAACAAGAATGACAAACACATTTCGGTAGAACATCCGCACCGTAACACGACATAACCGCAACACAACAAATACCCAAAGGCTCTTGCAGCACTAACTATTCTGGGACGCTACAATATACAACCCCGCTACCACCGGGACATGCTAGTTATATCAGGGGTCTCAAACTCACTTGACCTGGAGGCCACTGGACGCAGAGTGCGGGTGAGGCCGGGCCGCAAGAAATTATTTCTTAAAAAAAATGTTGTTGTATAATGTCTAGTTGTATAACGACGTTATAAATTGTATCCCTTGTGCACCGCAACTTTCTCTGTGAAAATAAGACACGTCGGGGTGCACAACAAAGAAATATTGCATCTCCCACTTTTCCTGGAATTGTCTTTGCGCATCACTAACCCTTCTCTTCACTGCAGGCTTTGAAAAAGACATGTTTGGGGTTGTGGAATATATTTGTATTGAGCCGACGCACGGAGAATAATGTTATTTCCGCAATGTGTGTCATTCCGTTTTTTCCTCCCTACAGCAACACGGCGGTCGGCGGATAATACGGTATTTCCTTGAATTTCCGCCGGGGCGCCAATTATTTTAAAACCTCTTCTCACTCCGGCGCTTACCAAAGGCATGCGGAAAAGGCAAGCATGCGCTTAAAAATGTGAGTGTGATGGAAGGATACCATCATGAAAAGCACATTCAATAGTGAATTTTATTTATATAGCGCTTTTTCTCTAGTGACTCAAAGCGCTTTACAAAGTGAAACCCAATATCTAATTTTTACATTTAAACCAGTGTGGGTGGCACTGGGAGCAGGTGGGTAAAGTGTCTTGCTCAAGGACAACGGCAGTGACTAGGATGGCGGAAGTGGGGATCGAACTTGCAACCCTCAAGTTGCTGGCACGGCCGCTATACCGCCAAAAAAAAAAAAACCTTATCATGGTCTTACCTTTACTTATAAATGAAGTCCAAGCGCAGCTCCTACTGATCAAAAGCATCAATAACTTGTTTATAGAAGTCTTCCTTATCTTTCTTCAGTTTTAAAAGTCTCTGTCTCGATGAAGATCTTCCTTTATTACCTCCTGCTTCGATTGAAAGTCCAGTTTAGAAAACTGTTTTATTTTAGATAAGTAATCCTCCATGTTAAAAGTGCAAGCAAGAGGAAAAAATAAACTCACACTGCTCACTGTTGCTGCTTGTTTTCACTTCTTCTGCAGCCGGGTAGTCGCAAGAAGGATCACTATTAGTTTATTAGTTTATTAGTTTATTAAGGATCCCCATTAGTCTACACCGCAGTGGAGACTATTCTTCCTGGGGTCCAGGCAAAAAACATCACACAACCACAGAACAAACGATTAAAATGCAGTACAACATGATCCAATAATAAATTGTCATAATACAAAAATAGCAACAACAAAGAACCAAAAAATACTAATAGATGTTGTTACTTAATAATTTTCATACCAAAGATAAAAATAGCAATATAAAAATAGATATACTGTATACATTTTTGCAAAAATAAAACAAAGAACCAATGGCCTAAAACACATTAGTGTACCAAAGACAAACAATAAGTGACGAAAAAGTATCATTCATCCATTTTCTGCTGCTTATCCCATAATCAATAAAATATTCAATAGTCAATAAAAACAGTCATGACATTAGGTACAATCTAAAATAATCTCTTTACGCAATACTTCTAGCGCCCTCTACCACCAGGAGGCGAAACGAGTTTGACCTGGCGGAAATTCTAGACATGCGCTAATAAAAATAATATTTTGCGAAACGAGGTTGACCCGCCGTTAATCCTGAGCCGGCGGTAATGCTAAGAATGCGCTATTTTTTTTTGCGAAACGAGTTTGACCCGGCAGCAATTCTAGGCAGGCGCATACTATATACCCGGCGGCAATTCAAGGAAATACGGTAGTCGGGAAAGTACCAGGATAGCGAGCGCAAAAAAGTGACGGCTCCCCGAGTGTTATACAAAATATAATTAGTGGTCATCATGTAAGGCAATGCAAATTAAACAGTAAAAAAAACCAAATAACGGTTTGAATTGGTCCAGGTTATCGGGGACTGTAATTACTGAGGGACAGGTGTCGCGGTGCGACTGCAGCCAGGCACTAAGAAAACACTCGTCTCCATGGCAACGTCTCTGTCGCTTTCACTCATTTGCCGCTTTTCCACTAACGCAGGGGTAGGCAACCCAGAATGTTGAAAGAGCCATTTTTGGACCCAAATAAAACAACGCTGTCAAGCGCCGTTCATATAAAACTCGCGGGCCGCACTAACTATAAACTTTCATATTAAGTGGGGGCCGCAAAATAATGTTTCGTGTCTGAGACCCCTGAGTTATATGGAGGGAAAGCGGACGTGACGACGGGCTGTCCTCACTCAGGTCCGGCTGGTAATCAAGAGAAATGTTGTCCCGGGAGATTTTCGAGAGAGGCACTGAAATTCTGGACTCTCCCGGAAAATTAGGGAGGATGGCAAGTAAGATTGGGACCATGATTTATGTCCTCACTTGTTCACACCTCCTCATATGGAAGCTACTTTTCCCTGTTGACGTCTCAAGAAGGGTGCTGTAGATGTAGAAGAACACACACACACAGGAGGTATAATTGGATTAGGATGAAGGGGCAGCCGTGGCTTTGAGGAGATTATCCCTGGGGCTGATCCTGTAATTAAACTGCCACAGGAGAGGAGGGGTCCGAGCGGGTGAGGGGTCGGAGCAAGTGTCCACGGAGGACATGCAAAGCAGAGGTGGGTAGTAACGCGCTACATTTACTCCGTTACATCTACTTGAATAACTTTTGGAATGAATTGTACTTCTAAGAGCAGTTTTAATGCAACATACTTGTATATATTTATGGAAAAAACGCTACTATTACTCCGCTCCTTTTATCTACATTCAGCTTGCTACTCACTACTGATTTTTATCGATCTGTTAATGCACGCTTTGTTTGTTTTGGTTTGTCAGACAGACCTTCAAAGTAGGATCTATCACATGCCTGCGTTTCACCAATCAAATTGATTGATTGATTGATTGATACTTTTATTAGTAGATTGCACAGTTCAGTACATATTCCCTACAATTGACCACTAAATGGTAACACCCGAATAAGTTTTTCAACTTGTTTAAGTCGGGGTCCACGTTAATCAATTCATGGTACAAATATATACTATCAACATAATACAGTCATCACACAAGTTAATCATCATAGTATGTACATTGAATTATTTACATTATTTACAATCCGGGGGGTGGGATGAGGAGCTTAGGTTGATATCAGAACTTCAGTCTTCAACAATTGCATCAACAGAGAAATGTGGACATTGAAACAGTGTAGGTCTTATTTAGTAGGATATGTACAGCCAGCAGAGAACATAGTGAGTTCACATAGCATAAGAACAAGTATATACATTTGAAGTACATTTGAGTTGTTTATAATCCAGGGAGATGGGATCTGAATGGAGGAGGGTATTAGTAAAGTGTTGAAGTTGCCTGGAGGTGTTGTTTTAGAGCGGTTTTGAAGGAGGATAGAGATGCACTTACTTTTACACCTGTTGGGAGTGCATTCCACATTGATGTGGCATAGAAGAGAATGAGTCAAGACCTTTGTTAGATCGGAATCTGGGTTTAACGTGGTTTGTGGAGCTCCCCTTGGTGTTGTGGTTATGGTGGTCATTTACGTTAAGGAAGTAGTTTGACATGTACTTCGGTATCAAGGAGGTGTAGCGGATTTTATAGACTAGGCTCAGTGCAAGTTGTTTTACTCTGTCCTCCACCCTGGTGACGTTTGTCTCCGTTTTACCAATCAAATAGAGCCAGGCGGTCACATGATTAACTGCACACTTTTTAATTTTTTTTTATAAATATCAACATTTACAAACAGTTGAAAATAATAATCAAAGTAAGTACAAAAACAGTATAAAAACCGTAAAAAACAGCGCCAGGTGGTTGTAAATTCAAAGTAATTAAAATAGAATGCAAAAAAAATACATACATAAAATAAACAAAGTGCAAAGCCATAGGCTCACTCAATCTCAGTGAATAACTTTCATTTGGAACACAGCATCATCGTTTTCACAGCTTTTTGGTCGTTAGAGGTAGAGTGTTTTAATGTAGAGTTTTAAATCTTTTTCAAAGGCACAAAAAACATGTCGTTTATTGAGAAACTTACATTTATGAATATAAAACTTAGCCAATAGTATAATGAGCTTGCAAAGGTAAAATTCATTTTCAATTTTTTTTTTTTCAATAAGTGTAAAACCAATTATATATTATTTAATATATATATTAATGTTTTCGTTGCTTAAGAGGTATTCCTGGCTCTGGATTTGTTCATTGCTATTTTTATGTTTTTGTGCATTACTTGTTGCCGTCAGTACTT
The DNA here is from genome assembly GCF_033978795.1 of Nerophis ophidion. Taxonomy (NCBI): domain Eukaryota; kingdom Metazoa; phylum Chordata; class Actinopteri; order Syngnathiformes; family Syngnathidae; genus Nerophis; species Nerophis ophidion. Next base: position 10,573,423 of record NC_084613.1, on the reverse strand, counting down.
GAGTAGTTTTTTCACAACATACTTTTTACTTTTAGTCAAGTAAATATTTGGGTGACTTCTCCTTACTTTTACTTGAGTAATACATCTCTAAAGTAACAGTACTCTTACTTAAGTACAATCTCTGGCTACTCTACCCACCTCTGATGCAAACCATCTGCTCCCGGAAGCACTTTAGCTCGAAATAAACCCACATTATGAACGAATCGTCATCCTGTTTGACTTATTGTTTGTGTCCACAGGCAGCGCCTGATCCGTCCCATGGGCGTCAAGCGAGACGGCACGTTAGCGCCCCTCGAAGAAACCCTCCATGTCCCGCATGAAGAGCACACCTCCGGTTCGGACACTGACTAGTAAGAGCACTTTGCTTCATGCCCACATTTTGAGGTGGGGGTGGTGGAGAAAACACAAAACACCCCCGCCCTGCTACCAAAGCTTTGTCACACTTCAAGTGCTGGATCTTTCAGACAAGGTGGGTTTTTTTTAATTAGATGACGCAGTTGAGCTGAACAAGGGTCTCTTCCCAAATGTTGATTTCTCAATGGACACTTACTTGGTTTTAAAGACAATTTTTACTCGCCTCGACATTTTTTTTTTTTCCGTTTCAAAATAATCCCACTTTTTCCACAAAACGGAGCAACGTCGGGAATATCACGACTCAATCGGAATGTTCCGTGCTCGCCCGTAGGCTGACCGCCATCACGGAGGGCGCGGGGTCGCACATACTTTATTTATTTATCCCGCAATGAAAACAATTTATTTATTTCTCCCACAATGGGGAAGCAACATCGTTTCTGTAAATTGCTATTAGTCCCAAAATTGAGGATTTTTTTTTTTCAAAAGGACATTTCCACGAGGCTTAGTGTGACTTGTGCAAGCTGGGCGGGGGTTCCAGCCACAGCTAGCGTCCCCCCTCCATTCCCCCCACTCTCGGGCTCGGCCGTGACTCATAGCGGTTTTTAAGACGGACTTCGCCGAAGCCTCACTTTTGCACCTTTCATTCGACACATTCCTAAGTTAGTGGTTTCTTCAACAACCGTCGTCCGGCCATGTTAGATTGCGTACACACCACGCGTTAATACAAGTGGGACAAAGGTATGGTGTTTTGTCATCAAGCAGCATCACCGCGTGAGCCGTATGTTGGAGCTGTGAAAAAAATGATATAGAAGTAACAGAAAACACTTTAGGCCATGAAGTTTGAGGATAATACAACCACTTATTAAATCCAAAGGCCTAAAACACTGTTCTACATTCCTTCCTCCTTCAGTTCATACTGCATGTCATTTAGCGCTCTGTATTTGGTAAGTACTTGATGTCTTTTCAGGGGGGGGGGGGAATGTGTTCCTTTTGCACTTTGACATAATGTAATTGTCACTGTATTTATGTAGTGAAGTTATCACCGGGGGGGGGAGAGTACAATAAAGTGTTTATTAAAGGTTGTCAGTGTTTCCCCCCAGAAAATGTGTTAGTTAAGGTGGTGACTCTCCAGAGGGGGCGGGTGGGTGTATGGATCGTTCTAACTCGGCCTGTCGCCATCACGTCTCTACCTCGTTGCTGCTGCCTCTGCCCAGGGGGGGGCTATAGACTACAGACTGTGGTGAAGTAGGCCGGCTTCGTCGCGTGAAGAAGCCTACAACTTTTGGTTGTTTTATGCTCCATTTGCTGAATGACGATATATGACAGGGGTGCCCATTACGTCGATCGCGAGCTACCAGTCGACCGCGGGGGGTGTGTCAATCGATCTCCAGCCAGGCTTTTAAAAAAAATAGACCTAAAAATTAATGATCATCAATCTTCACCAAGACGTCACTTAAATGACATTCACGGTACCGGAGGGTCTTGTGAGATGACGCTGGCTGCTGCAAGATCATTATTATTAAAAATGACCGAGAGGAAGGCGAGAAACACTTTTTATTTCAACAGACTCTCGCGCCGTACCTTCCGTCAAAACTCTAAAGGCCGACTGCACATTTCCTATCTTCACAATAAAAGCCCTGCTTCATGATGCCTGCGCTAACTAAACACAGAGTCTCGGAAAACTGGCGTGCACAAGCGATCCCTCAGAAAGCTGGCGTGCACATCACTTGTGCACGCCAGCTTTCCGAGACTCTAATTTTGTTAGCGCAGGCAGCATGAAGCAGGGCTTTTATTGTGAAGATAGGAAATGTGCAGTCGGCCTTTAGAGTTTTGACGGAAGGGACGGCGCGAAAGTCTGTTGAAATAAAAAGTGTTTCTCGCCTTCCTCTCGGTCATTTTTCATAATAATGAACTGGCAGCAGCCAGCGTCATCTCACAAGACCCTCGGGTGCCGTGAATGTCAATCAAGCAAGCTACGGAATTTGCCGCCAATGTTTTTCTTGTAAAGTGTATGGAAGCTGGATGAATTAGATGCCAAAAACCAACCACTTTCATGTGGTATTGTACAGAAAGGACAACTTTTTTTCTCCTCCATTTGAAAATGTGGGCGTTATCATCATTACTGTCTGATTCCAATCAATGCAAGTCATCAGAATCAGGTAATACACCAACTTATATTCTTGTCTTTGTGAAAGAAAGACATCTATATGTGTTACACATGCTTGTATTATCATTAAACACATTTAACTTGTTTACAAAAATGTCTCTTTCATAAATAAATAAATATAAATGATATATATAAATGAGGTAGATCCCCTCGAGTTGGTCAATTGAAAAGTAGCTCGCCTGCAGAAAAAGTATGGGCACCCCTGATATATGATATACATCGCAATATTTTTTTCCGTAAAGTAAAAACAAAACAGTCCTAGTTACCTGAGGTACTAAAATAATGACTTACAAAATCAAATGAATGACTTACTGTAAGTAAGCGTTTGCAATAAGCGTTTGAAAAAAAGAGTTAAAAGTGGGGCCACATGCTGACATATATATGTTCAACTCCATCCATCCATTTCCTACCGTTAGTCCCTTTTGGGGTCTCTGCTTAATTTATTACAGCATTGGGGAAGCCTGTAGTTGATTTTTTATCATGTAAATGTTATATTTGTATCAACATGTGATAGCAGGGACCCTGCCATTCAAAACTAGGCTGCTACATTAACAATTATTAATGTAACTATGGCTGAACAAATAGTAAAATAGCAATAGGAGAGATTATTCATCCCTGAACACCATGGAGTTCATGTAGGCTTTATGTTGCAGTTACATTATTATATCAACTATCGGAGACAGCTTCAGGAAACTCATTTAACATAATGTCCTTTTTTGCTGCTTCAACACACCTCAATCAACACAGAAAAAAGTTAAGTGAAATAACTTGTTTTTTAATTGTAAGTCAATATTGATTTAGCCTTCACCTAAAGGACTGCGAGCGAGCTGAGCTGCCGCTTGTTTCTAGAAGGTGAACGGGCTCATAGTGATGTTACTAGTAGTTGACTGGGAGGTGTTTATTATCATTTGGGGAGTGTCCGCTGCCTTATCTGCTAAAAAAACCTTTCTGCTCGCTCCAGGTTACATGTGCTCTGAATACGCACTGCTGATTGGCTGTTACCGCTCTGCGTGTAACCAATCAGATGGTTCTGTGGGTGGGACAATGCTGAGTGCTGGAGAGACATACTGGCAGACGTAGAACTAAGCAGAGCAGCTTGTTAAGACTTTTTTTTTTGGTTAAGACTTAAGTTTAGGCGGGGGCTCTTTCTCTGTTGCGCTGCGGGAAACCCTGGTTGTCTTTTTGGATGAACGACTTTGTAGTAGGGTCGTACTTTATACCGGTGTTAGTAGATAGATAGATAGATAGTACTTTATTGATTCCTTCAGGAGAGTTCCTTCAGGAAAATTTAAATTCCAGCAGCAGTGTACATAGTTGAGATCAATTTAAAAATTAAAAATAAAATATAAAAAAAAGTAAATAATGGGGGTTTAAAAGGAAACAAAATGGAGAAATATTACAAAAAGAATAAAAACAATGGGAATAACAATATAACAGTAAAATAAGAATATAACAAGACAAAGTAGGCAGTAGTGACCATGTTATGAAAAAGTATATAGTATAGTACCGCGATTACTAATGAATCATATCCGGTACTCTAAAAAGTCCCGGTCCCCCAAGCCCCCGTCGTGTCATTGCTGGTTTTACGAGCAGAGAAGCATGTTCGGCAGCGCGTACGCACAGAGTACTTACAAGCAGACACGGGGTGTAGACAGAAAAGGGACAAAGGATGCATTTTGGCGTAAAAAGTAAAGGTAAGGGTGAAATTCCATCCATCCATCTTCTTCCGCTTATCAGAGGTTGGGGTCGCGGGGGCAGCAGCCTAAGCAGGGAAGCTCAGACTTTCCTCTCCCCAGCCACTTCGTCCAGCTCTTCCTGAGGGGATCTCGAGGCGTTCCCAGGCCAGCTGGGAGACATAGTCTTCCCAACGTGTCCTGGGTCTTCCCCGTGGCCTCCTACCGGTTGGACTTGCCCTAATAAGCACCTCCCTAGGTAGGCGTTCGGGTGGCATCCTGACCAGATGCCCGAACCACCTCATCAGTCTCCTCTCCTTGTGAAGTTATAACACTGAAATGCCTTCAGGAAGAGGTGCTTTATGACAGCCGCAGTATTTTAGCGACTTCTAAATCACTAATCCTGGGCTCCGTTGGGACAAATAAGGTAAGTTTCTTCCAAGTATTACTATCACTGGAGGATGAGGAATAGCTAAACATGCTTCCCGACACACCGTATCTTACCGGCGTCACGATGCAAATAAAACGCCATTGGTGGATCTACACCTAACATCCACTGTAATGATACCAAGTACAGGAGCGTATATATTCGATACTATGATTACATCGATCTTTTTTTGCATTTTTAAAAAATGTATGTGTTAATAAACTCAGGAAATACTTCCCTGGACACATGAGGACTTTGAATATGACCAATATATGTAGGGGCGGGTAGCGCGGCCGCGCCAGTAAACCTGAGGGTAGCCTCTTGACATCCAAATCGCTGCCGTTGTGTCCTTTGGCAGGACACTTCGCCCTTGCCGCTCTCACTGGTGAATGAATGATAGTTGGTGGTCGCTTCCGTCGGTCTACCCCAGGGCAGGTGTGGCTACAAATGTAGCTTACCACCAGCAGGTGTGAATGAATGATGGGTTCCCACTTCTTTGTGAGCGCTTTGAGTATCGAATAATAAAAAAGCTCGATATAAAATCTAATGAAGTGAAGTGAATTATATTTATATAGCGCTTTTTCTCTAGTGACTCAAAGCGCTTTACATAGTGAAACCCAATATCTAAGTTACATTTAAACCAGTGTGGGTGGCACTGGGAGCAGGTGGGTAAAGTGTCTTGCCCAAGGACACAACGGCAGTGACTAGGGTGACGGAAGCGGGAATCGAACCTGCAACCCTCAAGTTGCTAGCACTGCCGCTCTACCAACCGAGCTATGCCGCCCCATTATTATTATGTATAATCCTGTAACTACTTGGTATCCATCCATCCATCCATCTATCCATCCATCCATTTCCTACCGCTTATTCCCTTTTTGGGGGCGCTGGCGCCTATCTCAGCTACAATCGGGCGGAAGGCGGGGTACACGCGGACAAGTCGCCATCTCATCGCAGGGCCAACACAGATAGACAGACAACATTCACACACTAGGGCCAATTTAGTGTTGCCAATCAACCTATCCCCAGGTGCATGTCTTTGGAAGTGGGAAGAAGCCGGAGTACCCGGAGGGAACCCACGCATTCACGGGGAGAACATGCAAACTCCACGAAGAAAGATCCCGGGCCTGGATTTGAACCCAGGACTGCAGGAACTTTTTATTGTGAGGCAGACGCACTAACCCCTCTTCCACCGTGAAGCCCTACTTGGTATCGGATCGATACCTAAATCTGTGGTATCATCCAAAACTAATACGTGATTATTACATTTTAACAGAAGTGTAGATAGAACATGTTAAAACTGATATGAACAAGTAGATGAATAATTCATTTGCTACCACTTGTCCTTAATAATGTAGACAAAATAATAGGTGGATAACCGACACAATATGTTACGGCATACGGTTGTGTTCATAAGTTTACATACCCTGGGAGAATTTATGATTTCTTGGCCGAGTCGCCAGAAGAAAGCCATTTCTGCGCAAATTTCACAAAGAATGCCGCTTCCATTACGCCAAACAGCACAGAGACAAGCCTCAAAACTTCTGGTACAAAGTCATTTGGAGTGCCATAGCTCGGTAATCGAACCTGCAACCCTCAAGTTGCTGGCACGGCCACTCTACCAACCGGCATAGCTCGGTTGGTAGAGTGGCCGTGCCAGCAACTTGAGGGTTGCAGGTTCGATTACCGCTTCCGCCATTCTAGTCACTGCCGTTGTGTCCTTGGGCAAGACACTTTACCCACCTGCTCCCAGTGCCACCCACACTGGTTTAAATGTAACTTAGATATTGGGTTTCACTATGTAAAGCGCTTTGAGTCACTAGAGAAAAGCGCTATATAAATATAATTCACACACTTCACATCAATCCATCCATTTTCTACCGCTTATTCCCTTTTGGGGTTGCGGGGGGCGCTGGTGCCTATCTCAGTTACAATCGGGCGGAAGGCGGGGTACACCCTGGACAAGTCGCCACCTCATCGCAGGGCCAACACAGATAGACGGACAACATTCATACTCACATTCACACACTAGGGCCAATTTAGTGTCACCAATCCACCTACCCCCAGGTGCATGTCTTTGGAAGTGGGAGGCAGCTCACGCATTCACGGGAAGGACATGCAAACTCCACACAGAAAGACCCCGAGCCTGGGATTGAACCCAGGACTACTCAGGACTTTCATATTGTGAGGCAGACACACTAACCCCTCTGCCACCATGAAGCCTCATTTGGAGTGATGAGACCAAAATTTAACTTTTTGGTCACTCGACCATGCAGCCCATTTTTCTTCAAGTGCCTCCTTATAGACTCCCTTTTTAGACCAGTTGATCTGCCCTTCCACTCTCCCTTGTGGAAGGGGTCCGGTCCGATCCGGTGGCCATGTACTGCTCGCCTGTGTATCGGCTGGGGACATCTCTGCGCTGCTGATCCGCCTCCGCTTGGGATGGTTTCCTGCTGGCTCCGCTGTGAACGGGACTCTCGCTGCTGTGTTGGATCCGCTTTGGACTGGACTCTCGCGACTGTGTTGGATCCATTGTGGATTGAACTTTCACAGTATCATGTTAGACCCGCTCGACATCCATTGCTTTCCTCCTCTCTAAGGTTCTCATAGTCATCATTGTCACCGACGTCCCACTGGGTGTGAGTTTTCCTTGCCCTTATGTGGGCCTACCGAGGATGTGGTAGTGGTTTGTGCAGCCCTTTGAGACACTAGTGATTTAGGGCTATATAAGTAAACATTGATTGATTGATTGTGCATCTTGAAACAGCCACACCACATTTGTTCAGAGAGTCCTGTATTTCAGTGGAAGTTATTTGTGTATTTTTTTTTTTTTTGTGTGGCATTTGTGGCTGAAATCTTTGCCGGTCTACCTGAATCAGGGTTTGAACACTCAATTCCTTGGATATCTTTTTATACCCCTTTCCTGTTTTATGCAGTTCAATTACTTTTTCTGGCAGATCCTTTGACAATTATTTTGCCTTCCCCATGACTCAGAATCCAGAAACATCCGTGCAGCACTGGATGAAAGATGCAATAGTCTATCACAGGGGTCACCAACGCGGTGCCCAGGTCGCCCGTAAGGACCAGATGAGTCGCCCGCTGGCCTGTTCTAAAAATAGCTCAAATAGCAGCACTTACCAGTGAGCTGCCTCTATTTTTTAAATTGTATTTATTTACTAGCAAGCTGGTCTCAATTTGCTCGACATATTTAATTTTAAAAGAGACAAAACTCATAGAATTTGAAAAATCCAAGAAAATATTTTAAAGATTTGGTCTTCACTTGTTTAAATAAATTCATTTATGTTTTACTTTGCTTCTTATAACTTTCAGAAAGAAAATTTTAGAGAAAAAATACAACCTTAAAAATGATTTTAGGATTTTTAAACCTATACGTTTTCACCTTTTAAATTCCTTCCTCTTCTTTCCTGACAATTTAAATCAATGTTCAAGTAAATGTATTTGTTTTATTGTAAAAAATTAGACATACATTTTAATTTAATTCTTCATTTTAGCTTCTGTTTTTTCGACGAAAAATATTCGTGAAATATTTCTTCAAACTTATGATTACAATTCAAAAAAATATTTTTGGCAAATCTAAAAAATCTTTAGAACCAAATGTAAATCTTATTTCAAAGTATTTCAAAGAAATAATCATTTGCTTTGTTAGAAATATAGCTTGGTCCAATTTGTTATATATTCTAACAAAGTGCAGATTGGATTTTAACCTATTTAAAACATGTCATCTAAAATTAATCTTAATCAGGAAAAATTACGAATTAGCTATTTTGAATTTTAAAGTCAAAATTGAAGATAAACTATGTTTCAAAATTTAGTTTTCATTTTTTCCCCCGTTTTCTGCTCTTTTAAACCGTTCAATTAAGTGTTTTTTTCATCATTTATTCTCTACAAAAACCCTTCCGTAAAAGGAAAAAAATGTACGACGGAATGGCAGACAGAAATACCCATTTTTTTAATATATATATATATATGTATAGATTTAGTTATTAAAGGTAAATTGAGCAAATTGGCTATTTCTGGCTATTTATTTAAGTGTGTATCAAACTGGTAGCCCTTCGCATTAATCAGTACCCAAGAAGTAGCTCTTGGTTTCAAAAAGGTTGGTGAAGCCCAGAAACTCACCGACCTTTTATACGCACACATTAATTGCAAACAAACAGGTCACAGGTGAGGATTGAAACCTCGATTAGCCATTCAAACCTGTTTGTGTCAACTTTTGTGCATGTTATCAGATAGGGGTCATTTGGGTACTTTCTTTTGTCATTTTAAATTAAAAAGAGTAAACACAGTTGTGTCCAAAGACATGTATCTGGGGATAGGTTGGTTGGCAACACTAAATTGGCTCCTAGTGTGTGAATGTTGTCTATCTGTGTTGGCCCTGTGATGAGGTGGCGACTTGTCCAGGGTGTATGATGCCTTCCGCACGATTGTAGCTGAGATAGGCTCGATAGCTTCACGCAACCATTTAAGCATGAGTGGAAGAGAGGTTTTTGTGTTAATTTAAAGTTAAAGTACCAATGATTGTCACACACATACTAGATGTGGCAAAATTATTTTCTGCATTTGACCCATCACCCTTGATCAGCCCCTGGGAGGTGAGGGGAGCAGTGAGCAGCAGCGGTGCCGCGTCCAGGAATCATTTATGGTGATTTAACCCCCAATTCCAACTCTTAATGCTGAGTGCCTATCAGGGAGGTAATGGGTCCCATTTTTATAGTCTTTGGTACGACTTGGCGGGGTTTGAACTCACGACCTACCGATCTCAGGGCGGACACTCTAACCAAGCATTCATATTCTCTGAAGAATGGCCAAAAAATCCTATGTAAACGTATGAGCATGACTGTATGTCAACAGACTAATTAGGAGCCTTTATGTTTGCTACTAAAAGACAAGTTGTCTTGTATGTTCACAATTTCATTTAAGGACAAACTTGTACCCTAAGATGTTTTGTTAAAAATAAAGCCAATAATGACATTTTTGTTGGTCCCCTTTATTTAGAAAAGTATGGATATACATTTTGGTACCAAAATATTGGTATTGGGACAACAGTAGGGGTGTAACGGTACGTGTATTTGTATTGAACCATTTCGGTGCGGGGGTTCGGTTCGGAGGTGTACCGTACGAGTTTCCACACGGACATATTAGGTAGTGCACCGCATGTTGTGTGAACAATGCAGAGCGAGGCAGAACAAACGGCAGGCTAGCAGCGACCGGGCTAGGACAACATGCAAAAGCCAGAACTGGAAGACCCTCCTGCCTCGTTAAAGGGGAACATTATCAGCAGACCTATGTAAGCGTCAATATATACCTTGATGGGGCAGAAAAAAGACCATCTATTTTTTTAACCGATTTCCGAACTCTAAATGGGTGAATTTTGGCGAATTAAACGCCTTTCCGTTTATCGCGCTGGGAGCGATGACGTCAGAATGTGACGTCACCGAGGTAACACACCCGCCATTTTCATTTTCAACACATTACAAACACCGGGTCTCAGCTCTGTTATTTTCCGTTTTTTTGACTATTTTTTGGAACCTTGGAGACATCATGCCTCGATGGTGTGTTGTCGGAGGGTGTAACAACACTAACAGGGAGGGATTCAAGTTGCACCACTGGCCCGAAGATGCGAAAGTGTCTGCCGCCAGACCCCCATTGAATGTGCCAAAGTGTCTCTACATTTGACCGGCGATGCTAAGGCAGACATGGCACAGAGATGTATGGATAACCTGCAGATGCATTTGCAACGATAGTCAAGGAAATCACAAAGGTGAGTTTTGTTGATGTTGACTGCCAGCTAATCGATGCTAACATGCTACGCTAATCGATGCTCACGTGCTATTTACCGGCGGTGCTAAAGAGAGATGTATGGATAACCTGTAGATGCATTTGCAACTATATTACGTTTCCTTCCACCCACATTTAATGCGAAACAAACACTTACCAATCGACGTATTTAAGTTGCTCCAGTGTCAAAAGATGCGAAAGTCCTGATCGTTTGGTCCGCACATTTTACCGGCGATGCTAAAGCAGCTATTCGGCCATGCTATGGCTATGAATAGCGTCAATAGCTATTCGCTCAATAGCTTCAGTTTCTTCTTCAATATTTTCATACTCCAACCATCTTTTTCAATACATGCGTAATCTGTTGAATCGCTTAAGTCGCTGAAATCCGAGCTAATGTCGCTATATCTTGCTGTGCTATTCCCATTGTTTGTTTACATTGGCAGCACTGTATGACGTCACAGGGAAATGAATAGTCGCATCGCAAATAGCGAAAATCAAGCACTTTAAAGCTTTATTTAGGGATATTCCGAGACCGGTAAAATTTAGAAAAAAAATTCAAAAAATACAACAAGCCACTGAGAACTGATTTTTATTGTTTTTAACCCTTTTGAAATTGTGATAATGTTCCCCTTTAACATTTCCCCTTTGGGAACACTTTGGCTGTGCGGTTTTTGATTGATTGATTGATTGATACTTTTATTAGTAGATTGCACAGTACAGTACATATTCCGTACAATTGACCACTAAATGGTAACACCCCAATAAGTTTTTCAACTTGTTTAAGTCGGGGTCCACGTTAATCAATTCATGGTAGAGGTGCGATACAACAATGGAGGACGGAGGTTTGCCGACATTGTTCAGAGGAAGTAGGGTACGCTTTTGCCAACACGTCAAACATGCTAACCCCTTTGAAGCGGCACCACCGCATTCAAGCAGCCTCTCCTCGGCGAGTCAGGCAGGGCTGAAGCAATAACAAATGTTTTTATAGCAGCAGATTTAAGACCAGCCATCCATCCATTTCCTACCGCTTGTCCCAATCGGGGTCCCAGGGGGTTGCTGTATATCAGGGGTGCCCATTATGTTGATCGCGGAGGGTCTGCCAGTCGATCGCAAACCAAGCATTAGAGAAATAAACCTAAAAATTGGTGATCCTCAATCTTTAGTACGACGTCACTTTCGTCATTTGATTGACATTCACGGCACCCGAGGGTCTTCTGAGATGACGATGGCTGCTGCGAGATCATTATGAAGAAAACATGGCCGAGAGGAGGGCGAGAAACACTTTTTATTTCAACAGACTCTCGCGCCGTACCTGCTGTCAAAACCCTAAAGACAGACTGCACAGTTGCTCTCTTCACAATAAAAGCCCTGCTTCATCCTGCCTGCGCTAACAAAATAAGAGTCTCAGAAAGCTAGCGAGCTACGGAGTTTGCCGCCAATGTATTTCCTGCAAAATGTATAAAAACGAGTATGGAAGCTGGACAAATAAGATGCCAAAAACTAACCACTTTCATGCGGTATCGGACAGAAAGGAGGACTTTTTTTCTCCTCCGTTCGAAAACGTGGACGTTATCGGCACTACAGTCTGATTCCAATCAAATTTAGGTAATACACCAACTTATATTCTTGTCTTCATGAAACAAAGGAAACTATATGTGTTAAACATGCTTGTGTTATCATTAAACACCTTCAACGTGTTAACAAAAACGTCTCTTTCATAAATAATTAAATATAAATTATATATATGAAAAAGGTAGATTCTTTCGACTTGGTCAATTGAAAAGTAGCTTGTCTTCAGAAAAAGTGTGGGCACCCCTGCTGTATTGCATTAAAAACTAGATTTTGACCCACCCTCAAAATACAACTGCGGTCATCTGGAAGGCCCAGCGGAGACTCCATTTCCTGAGGGTGCTGAGGAAAAACAGACTGGAGAGGCAGCTGATGGTGACCTTCTATCGCTCGGCTGTCGAGAGCCTGCTGACGTACTGCATAACAGTGTGGTACGCCAGCTGCACTGAAGCAGACAAACAGGTGATTCAGAGGGTCATAAAGTCTGCACAAAAAATCATCGGCTGTCCCCTGCCCTCCCTAAAGGACTTACACAACTCCCGTTGCCTCAACATAGCAAAAAACATTACCAAGGACAGCACACACCCTGGCTTCCACCTGTTCGACTTGCTACCATCAGGCAGGCGCTACAGGTGGCATCAGAGCCAGAACAAACAGGCTCAGAGACAGCTTCTTTCCCAAAGCTGTCACCATGTTGAACTCTAACTTATAATAATAATAATTCACCTCTATACAATATAAGGCCCTAATACCCTACTGTGCAATACTACCCTTCCAGTGCAATACGTCCGTCACTGATTGTTATTTATTACTTCGGTACTCCTGTCTTGTTCCGTATATTGTACAGTATTTGTATTTTGTACTTCTATATCCATCCATTTTTTACCGCTTATTCCCTTTTGAGGTCGCGGGGGGCGCTGGCGCCTATCTCAGTTACAATCGGGCGGAAGGCAGTGTACACCCTGGACAAGTCGCCACCTCATCGCAGTTTGTACTTCTATAGTGTTTTGTATATTGTACAGAATTGCTTATTATTGTTATTGGATAGTAGTCTGTTTATTTCAATTGTTAGTTTTTCCTTTATTACCTCTTATGTCATTTATTTCTCCCCATATTTGTTCCCACTACCGCACCTTAAGTTGGAGTCTTTAATCTCGTTATATGCAAATATAATGACAATAAAGTTCATTCTATTCTATTCTATTCTATTCACTCCTATGGTGGAAGAGCAATAAGCCCATATATCCTCTTACTGCCAAGTTAGCCAGGCTGGGGTGGGTGTTGATGAACGTGGACTCCGACTTAAACAAGTTGAAAAACTTATTGGGGTGTTTGCATTGAGTGGTCAATAGTACAGCGTATGTACTGAACTGTGCAATCTACTAATAAAAGTCTCAATCAATCAAAAAAAGCACTTTATATGTAGAAAGGTTTTGTTAAGAAACCATTCTGAGCCTTATTTATTTTTTATATGTTGACCACAATAACCTAGACAATGGACCATGTGTGTATATTTATGTTATGCCATTGTTTACAAATTTGGTAAACAAATAACCCAAAAAAATGTATATTTTGTTGTTTTCTTACCGAACCGAACCGTAACCTCTAAACCGAGGTACGTACAGAACCGAAATGTTCGTGTACCGTTACACTTTAAGACAACACTACTTTGTAGACATAAGCTTTATTAAATAGAGTTTAAAATACAGTGTTAATACGGAGACAGACTGTCTTGTTGTCAGGTAAGTGCTTAAATAGTGGTGTGTACACATGAACATGACAAACAGAAGATGGGTATGCATGTGGCAAACCTCCCAGGTGTCAGTTTCCGGGGCAGGACGACGCTGAACACTTGCTGTCTGTCTCAGACTCCCGACTCCTCGCCCGCCAACCAAACGTTGGGATGACCCACCGGGGAGAAAGGCCAATCGAAGCAGTCCGTCCTCTATCTTTGAGACGTTTCAAGAGGAGCACACCTCTTGTTCCTGTCGCTTCATCAGCTCTTCCACGTCGTCCTTCCAGCCCAGCTCTTCCGCCAACGCCCGCACCGTGTCCTCCAGGTCGCCCAGTTCCACGTGGTCCCCCCGCCGTAGCGGGACCCTCTCAAACTGGCCCACGGCGTTGCGGTTGAGGAGGAGACGCGGCACCGTGGAGCGCACCGTGTTCACCAAGCTGGCAAAAGGCTCGATCTGGAAGGCGATTGGTGAGTAAATAGTTGGACTGTGGGGCTCATACAGGGTTTTTCCACGTGGTAGCAACGGTGCTACTAGGTGGAAATAATGAGTCACACTGACAAAACACAGTAGCAAAATGTCTAAAATATTCATTATGTACACATGTAAACATCATCAGGCCTACTGTAGCGCTCAAGGCCATATGGACCTAAACTCATATCCACTTATAGTTACGCCCATAAAAGGAAATATACATTGACGGAACTAAATAACTCCACAATGCCTTGTTTTTACATTTTGGGGACTAATGGGGATCCCAAATACAGAAAAACAGGTTTTGTATACCGTATTTTTTGGACTGTAAGTTGCAGTTTTTTTCATAGTTTGGCCGGTGCGACATATACTCCGGAGCGACTTATGTGTAAAATTAACACATTACCGTAAAATATTATTTATCTCATTAGCGGAAGAGACGAAGAAAATGTCAGTAATCGTCACACACCATCCATCCATCATCTTCCGCTTATCCGAGGTCGGGTCGCGGGGGCAACAGCCTAAGCAGGGAAACCCAGACTTCCCTCTCCCCAGCCACTTCGTCTAGCTCTTCCCGGGGGATCCCGAGGCGTTCCCAGGCCAGCCGGGAGACATAGTCTTCCCAACGTGTCCTGGGTCTTCCCCGTGGCCTCCTACCGGTTGGACGTGCCCTAAACACCTCCCTAGGGAGGCGTTCGGGTGGCATCCTGACCAGCTGCCCGAACCACCTCATCTAGCTCCTCTCGATGTGAAGGAGCAGCGGCTTTACTTTGAGTTCCTCCCGGATGACAGAGCTTCTCACCCTATCTCTAAGGGAGAGCCCCGCCACACGGCGGAGGAAACTCATTTGGGCCGCTTGTACCCGTGATCTTATCCTTTCGGTCATGACCCAAAGCTCATGACCATAAGTGAGGATGGGAACGTAGATCGACCGGTAAATTGAGAGCTTTGCCTTCCGGCTCAGCTCCTTCTTCACCACAACGGATCGGTACAACGTCCACATTACTGAAGACGCCGCACAGGATATCGTCACACACGTCAACTAATAATAATTCGGCAGGGGAGGATCATGGCAGAAGTGCATTGTAGGTCATGGGATGCTAACTACTATATGCTATATGCTACTGCCGTAGCTATTAAAATGGATCATTTCATTGTTGGCGGTAACTTATAAAAACTGAGAAGGGCTGAACAAAAATGGCATTGAAAAGGAAATCATGTACTGCAGATTACAAGCTGGACGTAGTGAAATATGCAGCAGAAAACGACAAGAGGAAGCGGAGCATACCTTTGGAGTTGGCAGAGTTGTTTATAAGCTACATCGAGGAAGAAGATTTCATGGGATTTATCGATTAGGACTGACAGATAGTTTGGTAAAGGTATAGCATGTTCTATATGTTATAGTTATTTGAATGACTCTTACCATAATATGTTACGTTAACATACCAGGCACCTTCTCAGTTGGTTATTTATGCCTCATATAACGTACACTTATTCAGCCTGTTGTTCACTATTCTTTATTTATTTTAAATTGTCTTTCAAATGTCTATTCTTGGTGTTGGGTTTTATCAAATACATTTCCCCTAAAAATGCGACTTATACTCCAGTGCGACTTATATATGTTTTTTTCCTTCTTTATTATGTATTTTCGGCCAGTGCGACGTATACTCTGGAGCAGTTTATAATCCGAAAAATACAGTGGCGCAGTGGGGAGAGTGGCCGTGCGCAACCCGAGGGGCCCTGGTTCAAATCCCACCTAGTACCAACCTCGTCACGTCCGTTGTGTCCTAAGCAAGACACTTCACCCTTGCTCCTGATGGGTGCTGGTTGGCGCCTTGCATGGCAGCTCCCTCCATCAGTGTGTGAATGTGTGTGTGAATGTGTGTGTGAATGGGTAAATGTGGAAGTAGTGTCAAAGCGCTTTGAGTACCTTGAAGGTAGAAAAGCGCTATACAAGTACAACCCATTTATCATTTATAATAGGATCCCATTTTTGGAGGTGTTTTGAAATGAAAATAAAAGAGCCTTGAAATTAATATAAGAAAAGTCTAATACAATCTCCAAAATTCTTCTAAAAAAATATGTAGCTATGCACAATTCTTCAGATATTACAAACATTATAAAAACAAAATGTAAAATAAAGTGCCCTGTTTTAAGTCAGCAGCAACATGAAAATAATAGACTTAAACATTATTATAGGACATACACAAACATGATTATAGGAAATACAGACAAACATGATTATAGGACATACACAAACATGATTATAGGACGTACATAAACATGATTATAGGAAATACAGACAAACATGATTATAGGACATACACAAACAATTATAGGACATACACACAATAAACATTAGTATAGGACATACACAAACAATTATAGGACATACACACAAACATTATTATAGGACTTACACACAAACATTATTATAGGACATACACAAAAACATAATTATAGGACATACACAAACAATTATAGGACATACACACAAACATAACTATAGGACATACACACAATAAACATAGGACATACACACACGCATGATTATAGGACATAGAAAACAAATATAGGACATACACAAACAATTATAGGACATACACACAAACATAAGTATAGGACATACGCACAATAAATATTATAGGACATACACACAAACATGATTATAGTACATACACACAAACATAAAGGTAATACAATAAACATGATTATAGGACATACACACATTAAACAGGACATACAATAAACATGATTATAGGACATACACACAAACATGATTATAGGACATACAAACAATTAACAGGACATACAATAAACAAGATTATAGAGCATACACACAAACATGATTATAGGACATACACACAATAAACAGGACATACACAATAAACATGATTATAGGACATACACACAATAAACATGATTATAGGACATACACACAAACATGATTATAGGACATACACACAATAAACATGATTATAGGACATACACACAATAAACATGATTATAGGACACACACAAACATGATTATAGGACATACAAACAAACAGGACATACAATAAACATGATTATAGGACATACACACAATAAACATGATTATAGGACACACACAAACATGATTATAGGACATACAAACAATTAACAGGACATACAATAAACAAGATTATAGTGCATACACACAAACATGATTATAGGACATACACACAATAAACATGATTATAGGACATACACACAATAAACAGGACATACACAATAAACATGATTATAGGACATACACACAATAAACATGATTATAGGACATACACACAAACATGATTATAGGACATACACACAATAAACATGATTATAGGACATACACACAATAAACATGATTATAGGACACACAAACATGATTATAGGACATACAAACAAACAGGACATACAATAAACATGATTATAGGGCATACACACACATGATTATAAGACATACACACAAACATGATTATAGGACATACACACAATGAACATGGTTATAGGACACACACAAACATGATTATAGGACATACACACCACAAACATGATTATTAGGACATACACACAATGAACATGATTATAGGACACACACAAACATGATTATAGGACATACACACCACAAACATGATTATTAGGACATACACACAATGAACATGATTATAGGACATACACACAATAAACATGATTATAGGACATACACACAATAAACATGATTATAGGACATACACACAATAAACAGGTCATACACACAATAAACATGATTATAGGACACACACACAAAAAACATGATTATAGGACATACACACAAACATGTTAGCCAGGAGCACAAACCTACCAACTGCTTCACAATGTGTGACAGTGAAAATTACTTTTAAAATGTAATGAATTATATTTCCTCCTTACTTTAACACAAATGTAATTAATTAAAAGTAATTGTTTTACTTAAAAAAACAACTCAGCGATTCTGAGCTGTTTTTGTTAGCTTAGCAGGCTAGAAGCGGCAGTTTGTCGACTCTGATGCAGCTCTTTTGAATCTTTCACTAGTTTGTGTTACCTCTGCCTAATAAATAGATTGAATGTGCTTCCATGGCAATGTTCTTGTCAACAAACGGGGTATTGTTTGGATGGCAAGTTTTGTCACTTCTATCATCGATTTGTTGTTCAACATTCCCTCCGACCTTCCTAGTTACTAGCCCGCAGTGCAGTTTGTGTCAACGGCTGAGTGTGTAAACTAGGAAGAGCGGGGCTCCCCACGCAGCACTGACTGATTACTTCCACGTCAATCACTTGCCCCCTTGGTTATTGTAAACATGTTGTACAATTTGGATGGATTTCCTTTAGGAGCAAAACGCGATGAAAAGGCTGTTTTTTTCCCCCGAAAATCCCACAGTCTATTTTTAGTGGCATTTTCGTGTGAATTTTCCGCGCCATACACGCCCGTCACGGTGTTAAACGAAGCACCTGCAAGGACGTTCCCATGATGATGAGTAGGTCCGCTTTGGGGAAGTCTTCGGTGTGGAGGAAGTACTTTTGAGGAAGGTCCTCTCCGAAGAACACAACGTCGGGTTTGACTGTTGCGGTGCAGAAGGTACACGTGGGGACGCCGTCGTTCATGATGGCGTGCTGGGAGACAGACATAAGACGGCAAAGAAGTTGGATATAGACATGTGAGGGTTCACAGGGGTCAAGCCTACCTTGGCCTCTTCCGGCGGGTACGGCGTGTAGCAGAGGTGGCAGGACGCAGTGGCAAAACTGCCGTGAGCTTCCACCAGTTTGTCGTCCGGGATGCCACAAACTGTGTAAACATGGAGAAGCGTTATTAGTCCTAGAAGCCAGTGATCTGACCTTTGACTAGAATGCAATTGTGGAGGGGGGCGTGGCCTGCCGACCTGCAGCGAAGCGGGGTGTGCCGGCACCGGCTTCGAGATCAGCGACAGGTGCGTAGATGGCCCAGCTGGGCCTGGTTATCTAATCACCTGTCAATTGTTAAAAGGCAGCAGCCGGGGAGGAGGAGAGTGGTGGTGGAGTTGGAGCGAGAGCAAGACAGACAGACACGGAAAGACAACTACCATATTTCCTTGAATTGCCGCCGGGTATATAGTATGCGCCTGCCTAGAATTACTGCCGGGTCAAACTCGTTTCGCAAAATAATTAGCGCATGCTGAGCATTACCGCTGGCTCGGAATTAACGCCGGGTCAAACTCGTTTCGCATAATATTATTGTTATTAGCGCATGTCTAGAGTTTCCGCCGGGTCAAACTTGTTTCGCAAAATAATTAGCATATGCCTAGAATTTCCGCCGGGTCAAAATCGTCACGTCACGAGTGACACTTCACCTGCTATCATTTTCAAAATGGAGGAGGCTGATTTCAATAATCTGAAATCGCATAAAGGGAAGACGATTAGGAGCTATTCAGTAGGATTTAAGGTCCAAGCTATTGAATATGCTAAAAAGTACAGTAAGCAGCTATGTTTGATTAATATACCGTAGCTGCGTGTGTCAAATATGAGTCATTAAATGACTCCCGCCTCCTGGTGGTAGAGGGCGCTAGTGATCCTTCTTGCGACTACTCGGCTGCAGAAGAAGTGACAACAAGCAGCAAGAGTGAGCAGCGATCGTTTATTTTTTCCTCTCGCTTGCACTTTTAACATGGAGGATTACATATCTAAAATAAAGCAGTTTTCTAAACTGGACTTTCAATCGAAGCAGGAGTTAATAAAGGAAGATCTCCATCGAGACAGAGAGACTTTTAAAACTGAAGAAAGACAAGGAAGACTTCTATGAACAAGTTTTCGATGCTTTTGATCAGAAGGAGCTGCGCATGGACTTCATTAATAAGTAAAGGTAAGACCATAATAACGTTTTTTTTTTATTAAATGTGCTTTTCATGATGGTATCCTTACATCACACTCAAATTTATAAGCGCAGGCCTAAATTTACCGCATGCCTTTGGTAAACGCCGGAGTGAGGAGAGGTTTTAAATTAATTAGCGACCCGGCGGCAATTCAAGGAAATACGGTACTGAAAAGCACAGAGACACTTTATTGAAAAATAAAACAGTGTCGTAACCTTGATCAGGGCTGTTATGTCCATGCTTGATTCGGCCCTGCTGTGCCATCTGTTGGCGGACCGCCTCCTGCTGCTGGCGGTTGGCTGCCGTCACAGCTTCGAGCACGCTCGCCAGAGCAGTCAGGGGATCAGGGTCTTCATCTCCGGTAGTCCGGCTGGCTCAGTCAGTAGAGCATGAGACTCGTAATCTCAGGGTCGCGGGTTTGAGCCCCACGTTGGGCGCCGAATTGTGGAGGTTTCCCTCCCTTGGATCCTCCAGACCACCAAGCATGGACATGACAGCCCGGATCAGGGTTACAACACTGTTTAATTTTTCAATAAAGTGTCTCTGTGCTTTTCAGCAATTGTCTTTTCGTGTCTGTCTCGGTCCAACTCCACTTCCGCTCTCCTCCCCAGCTGTTGCCTTTTAACAGAGCGACAGGTGACTAGATAACCAGGCCCAGGTGGGCCATCTATGCACCTGTCGCTGATCTCGAAGCCGATCCTGGCATACCCCGCTTCGCTGCACGTCCGCAGGCCACTCCCCCCTCCACAGCCATCAATCCTGAAGATTGTGTTGTGACCAGGGTTGTCTGGTATATCGATATTGGTATAGTACCACGATACTAATGAATCATATTCGGTACTATACTTCCTCTAAAAAGTACCGGTACCCCACCACCCCGTCGTCGTCTTTGTCCCGTCGTGTCATAGTTGTTTTTACGAGCAGAGGAGCATGTTCGGCAACGCACATACACAAAGTACTTACAAGCAGACAGTGTGTGGACAGAAAAGGGAGAACGAACGGCTTAAAAAGTAAAGATAAAGGTGAAGTTATAACACTGAAACACACTGAGGAAGAGGTGCTTCAAGCTAGTCTGCAGTGTTTTAGCTACTTCTAAATCACAAATCCTGGCCTCCATGGCGACAAAGCAAGTTTCTTCCACGTTTTATTATCACTGGAGGACGAGGAATAGCTAAACATGCTTCACAACACACCGTGTCAAAATGTAAAACAAACACCATTTGTGGATCTACACCTGACATCCACTGTAATGATACCAAGTATAGGAGCGTATCTAGTCGATACTGCTATGATTACATAGATATTTTTTAGCATCTTTTTTTGTTTATTTTCACGTTCTTATTATATTTATATAAAGTCAGCAAATACGTCCCTGAATTAATTGTTTTAAACTTTTATTAGTAGATTACACAGTACAGTACATATTCCGTACAATTGACCACTGAATGGTAACGCGCGAATACGTTTTTTAACTTGTTTACGTCGGACACATGAGGGCTTTGAATATGACCATTGTATGATCCTGTAACAACTTGGTATCGTAACAACACCTAAATAAAAAAAAACTTTGCTTGAGTCTGCCATTTTACTTAGTTGTAGTTGCTAATTTCTATATCCTGTAGTTGCAGGACAGACAAGTGTACATGCACACGGTAAAATTACTTCAACGTGACTTGTATCTGTCAGAAAACTCGATTTGTAAGCGTTAACGACGACAAAATGGCGGACGGGGAGAAGACGCAATCGAAGCAGCACAAAAAATTGACCGCCAGCAATGATCAGAAAGCAGCTTGAAGATCATCCGTAAAATGCAACATTTTGACCAAAGAACCAACATGTTATGTAAACCACAAGGAACAGTTTGAAGTATCTAAATAGGACCCCTTCTAAATAGAATAGAAAGTACTTTATTGATCCCTGGGGGAAATTCAGCACCACAGTTCGCTCACAATAGACAATAAATACTTGGGTATTTTTACATGTGAATAATATAAATACAGTCTATTATACGGTTGATTGGCAACACTAAATTGGCCCTAGTGTGTGAATGTTGTCTGTCTATCTGTGTTGGCCCTGCTACGAGGTGGCGACTTGTCCAGGGTGTACCCCGCCTTCCGCCCGATTGTAGCTGAGATAGGCACTAGCGACCCCAAAAGGGAATAAGCGGTAGGAAATGGATGGACAGTCTTTTATACAGCATTATTCACATGTGAATAATATAAATACAATCTATTATACAGCATTATTTACATGTGAATAACAGTCTATTATATAGCATTATTCTCATGTGAATAATATAAATAGTCTATTATACAGCATTATTAACATGTGAATAATATAAATACAGTCTAACACTGCAATATTCACATGGGAATAACAAATAGTCTATTATACAGCATTATTCACATGTGAGTAACAAATAAAGTTTATTATACAGCTTTATTCACACGTGAATAATATAAATACAGTCTATTATACAGCATTATTCACATGTGAATAATATAAGTACAGTCCATAACACCGCATTATTCACATGTGAATAACAAAGTCTATTATACAGAGTTATCCACATGTGAATAACATAAATACAGTCTATAACACCGCATTATTCACATGGGACTAACCAATAAAGTCTATTATACAGCATTATTCAAATGTGAATAACATAAATACAGTCTATAATACAGCATTATTCTCATGTGAATGATATTAATACCGTCTATTATACAGCATTATTCACATGAGAATAACAAATAGTCTATTATACAGCAATTTTCACATGTGAATAATATAAATACAGTCTATAACACCGCGTTATTCACATGGGAATAACAAATAAAGTCTATTATACAGCTTCAATCACACGTGAATAATATACAGTCTATTATACAGCATTATTCACATGTGAATAATATAAGTAGTCTATAACACCGCATTATTCACATGTGAATAACAAAGTCTATTATACAGAGTTATCCACATGTGAATAACATAAATACAGTCTATTATACAGCATTATTCACATGTGAATAATATAAGTAGTCTATAACACCGCATTATTCACATGTGAATAACAAAGTCTATTATACAGAGTTATCCACATGTGCATAACATAAATACAGTCTATTATACAGCATTATTCTCATGTGAATGATATAAATATCGTCTATTATACAGCATTATTCACATGAGAATAACAAATACTGTCTATTATACAGCATTATTCACATGTGAATAATATAAATGCAGTCTATTATACATTTCAGTACAGTCAAAAAGGAACATAACTAAAGGTCTCGTCATTCACCTTTTTCCAAGCCGTCGATGTTCTGCGTGTACATTCTCAGCAGCAGGCCTTTGTGGTGCAGCGTGCGGATGAAGTAGTGGATGAAGTTGGGCCTGTGGCTGCCGGGATAGAGCGCCTTAGCCAGGGAGAAGAAAGGCTGCGGGTTGTCGGAGAAGTAGTCGACGTTGAAAACGGCTTCTGGATACGGGATATTGTAGGCACCCAGGTTGGCGTAAAGGCCCGTTCCTGGAGTTCTGGAAGGTGCAAAAAAAAAGAGGATGATGGCTTCAGGGGCTTTTTAGAAGTAGAGCTCGGAGGCAAAAGAAACGCCAACCTGAAGTCGGGAATCCCGCTGGCGGTGCTGATGCCGGCTCCGGCCACCACCACCACGTTCTTACAGCGACCCAGCCTCATCAGCTGGGCCACCGAGGCCAGGCCACTGCGGCCTTTGGCCACAGGTGGACGCTTCGGAGCTGACTTTGGCCGGAAGGCTGCAGGGCTCGCTTGGGACTGCTTGGCTTCACTGGTGAGGAGACCAAGAAACAACACCTCAGCAGTTTTGCATAGTTATAGGAAATGTGCAGTGATGGGTGAGCTGCTTGAAAATATAGCAAGCTTGTAGCTAAGCTACAAGTTACTCTCCATTAAATGTAGCTAAGCCACAAGTTACTCTCCAATAAATATAGCTAAGCTACAAGTTACTCTCCATGGAATGTAACTAAGCTGCAAGTTACTCTCCATTAAAATGTAGCTAAGCTACAGGTTACTCTCCAATAAATGTAGCTAAACTACAAGTTACTCTCCATGAAATGTAGCTAAACTACTAGTTACTCTCCAGTAAATGTAGCTAAGCTACAAGTTACTCAACAATAAATTATAGCTAGGCTACAAGTTACTCTCCATTAAATTTAGCTAATTTACAACTTACTCTCCAATAAATTTAGCTAAACTACAAGTTACTCTCCATTAAATGTAGCTACGCTACAAGTTACTCTCCAGTAAATATAGCTAAGCTACAAGTTACTCTCCAATAAATGTAGCTTAGCCACAAGTTACTCCCCAATAAATGTAGCTAAACTACAAGTTACTCTCCATTAAAATTAGCTAATTTACAACTTACTCTCCAATAAATGTAGCTAAGCTACAAGTTACTCTCCATGAAATGTACCTAAGCTACAAGTTACTTTTCATGAAATGTAGCAAAGCTATAAGTTACTCTCCAATAAATATAGCTAAACTACAAGTTACTCTCCATTAAATGTAGCTAAACTACAAGTTACTCTCCATGAAATGTAACTAAGCTACAAGTTACTCTTCATGAAATGTAGCTAAGCTACAATTTACCCTCCAATAAATATAGCTAAACTACAAGTTACTCTCCAATAAATATAGCTAAGCTACAAATTACTCTCTATTAAATGTAGCTAAACTACAAGTTATTCTCCATTAAATGTAGCTAAGCTACAAGTTACTCTCCAATAAATATAGCTAAGCTACAAGTTAAATGTAGCTAAACTACAAGTTACTCTCCATTAAGTGTTGCTAAGCTACACGGTACTCTCCAGTAAATGTAGCCAAGATACATGTTATTCTCGATTAAATGTAGCTAAGCTACAAGTTTTCTCCAGTAAATGTAGCTAAGCTACAAGTTACTCTCCAGTAAATGTAGCTAAGCTACAAGTTACTCTCCAGTAAATGTAGCTAAACTACAAGTTACTCTCCATTAAATGTTGCTAAGCTACAAGGTACTCTCTCCAGTAAATGTAGCTAAACTACAAGTTATTCCCCATTAAATGTAGCTAAGCTACAAGTTACTCTCCAATAAATGTAGCTGAACTACAAGTTATTCTCCATTAAATGTAGCTAAGCCACAAGGTCCTCTCCAATAAATGTAGCTAAGCCACAAGTTACTCTCCATTAAATTTAGCTAATTTACAAGTTACTCTCCAATAAATGCAGCTAAGGTACAAGTTACTTACCATGAAATGTAGCTAAACTACAAGTTACTCTCCATTAAATACAGCTAAATACAAGTTACTCTCCATAAAATGTAGCTAAACTACAAGTTACTCTCCATTAAATATAGCTAAATACAAGTTACTCTCCATAAAATGTAGCTAAACTACAAGTTACTCTCCATGAAATGTAGCTAAGCTACAAGTTACTCTCCAATAAATGTAGCTGAACTACAAGTTATTCTCCATTAAATGTAGCTAAGCCACAAGGTCCTCTCCAATAAATGTAGCTAAGCCACAAGTTACTCTCCATTAAATTTAGCTAATTTACAAGTTACTCTCCAATAAATGCAGCTAAGGTACAAGTTACTTACCATGAAATGTAGCTAAACTACAAGTTACTCTCCATTAAATACAGCTAAATACAAGTTACTCTCCATAAAATGTAGCTAAACTACAAGTTACTCTCCATTAAATATAGCTAAATACAAGTTACTCTCCATAAAATGTAGCTAAACTACAAGTTACTCTCCATGAAATGTAGCTAAGCTACAGGGAAAGCTATCCCCAGAGAAATGTAGCAAGCTACACGGCAAAAGTGGATTCGCAGTCTGTTTTCTAGCTTTGATGTAGGCTACCTCGCTACATGGCTCTAAAAGACGCTAAGCTACAGGAAAAGCTACTCATTAAAAATAAAGTAGCTAAACTACCGCCAAACCACTGGAAATTGTAGTTAAGCTATGTAGCGGAGCTACATGTAGCTTGATTGTAATGTTTTGCTCACCTTGCAGGCCCGCACACGCTCCTCTGGTTGAGGTCCTGATCTCGGGCCAAGTCCGGCTGCTTCTTTCTCTTTTCCAACCCAGGGTCCCGACCCTCAAAGGGCTGCTTTGCGCTCCTGGAGCTTCGTGTTTGTCGAAATACTGCAGGCCGCTGGGCTCTTTTATCCGCGTTGGACTTTGACCTGTTCATCCCAACACCTGGAGATGAAGTAAACGTGTATTTATTATTTATTCAAATAACTTAAATTCAGGCATGTGCCCGGGGGTCTGGGGGCCGCATGTCGCAAATGCACCATATCATAGTGGGGGGACAAGGTGGGCAAAGCCCCCCGAAGCTTCTGGTCTTCCAGGAATTCAACATGCAAAAAAGCCCCACTTAAAGATGTTTTAGGGTTTAAAGAATTGAAAAATTAAACTAAAGTCTTAAAAAATATATATTTAGATATTTTTTTTGTCCTGTAAATTAAGCATGATGAGTTGAGCATATGTCAACATGTGGCCCCACTTTAAACTCTTTTTCAAAAGCTTATTTACAGTAAGTCAATAATTTGACTTAGTCATTATATTGTCCTAGTAAGTCAATATTTACCAAGTCAAAATAATGACACTAAGTATCTCAGGTAACTAGGACTGTTTTGAGTTTAGTTTTTACTTTATGGAAACAATATCGCGATATATATCTATCTGTGTTGGCCCTGCGATGAGGTGGCGACTTGTCCAGGGTGTACCCCGCCTTCCGCCCGATTGTAGCTGAGATAGGCGCCAGCGCCCCCCGCGACCCCGAAAGGGAATAAGCGGTAGAAAATGAATGAAAAATGAATATCGTATATCGCCACTCAGCATACAGAGCAGAGAACACAACCAAAACTTGTAGGCTTCTTCACGCGACGAAGCCGGCCTACTTCACCACAGTCTGTTGTCTATTGCCCCCCCCAGGCTGTGGTGAGATAGAGTCGTGATGGTGGCGACAGGCCTAATTACACTGTTCCTTACACCCACCCTTACATGGCAGCTCCCACCATCACTTTGTGAATGCGTGGATGAATGTGGAAATATTGTCAAAGCGCTTTGGGGTCCGTAAAAAGGGGTAGAAAAGCTCCATATATGTACAACCATTTTCACCCAGCCCCTTCCTTGTCCGTCGGCATGTCCCGAGCGGCGCCCCCTTGACTAACACATTTTCTGGGGGAAGCACTGCTTCTGGTACCTGCTGATCTGTATTTGGGCTCTGCTCAAATCCTGAAAAATTGCACGCATCTGCCTTTGTAGTCCTATGTAGTTGATAAGCTTCTTCTTTTTCTCTTATCTTCTTGTTATGGGACATTCATCCTCCACTGTTGACATTTCTAATACAAAGTAGTGTCAAGTTCTTACTTATAACTGTCAGTATACTCGCCATGAAAGCGGTAAAACAAACCGGTATAGTGAGTTAACATTATTCACCCAAGGAACTTTAGTTACTAGAGAGTTCCGGTTGGACTTTTTTTTTTTCACGGGACACATTTCCGGATGAGGAGATCCTGCTCAGTTATTGATTGAATGTCATTAAAACAGTTAGCGCCATCTTTTGACACTTCTTCCACTTCCGTCCTTGCACGCTACACCGCTATAACAAAGATGACGATGAGAGGACGCTGTCGAAAGTGAGTTAGTAAATAAGACTCGCCCACAAAACGGAAAGCGACGTGAAGATGATCTGTAAAACACCTTCTATGAACACATTGAGACCAAAGAACCAGCATACATGTCATGTAGACCACAAGGAAGTCTTTTACATTTAGAAAAATGTATATATATTATTCCTTTAATGCACTTTATAATCCGGTGTGCCTTATATATGAAAAAAGATAAAAAAAATAGACCATTCATCAGCAGTGTGCCTTATTGTCCGGTGCGCCCTATGGTCTAGAAAATAGGGTATTTTCTCTTAAACTTACAGCTTAATTCCTCCTTCTCTGGCCCATGTTTAGAAGGCCTTTAAGAGTACAGCATCTATTCTGTGAAATGCCTTAAAAGCGCCAACTGATGAACAAAAGCTGCAATATATTTAGCAGAGCCTCCACCCACACAGCATTACTGTTCAGGGAAAAGCGGAGGGGTGTAGGGGGGGGGGGGGGACATTTGTTACAGCAACAACAAAAAGAGAGTACCGAGATTGACCATGTGTCAACAAACCCAGCTGGGGGGCAGAAAAAGAGGATGCCCCCCACCCCTCACTCTCTCCGCAGAGATAAATGATAGAGGCGGGTTTCAATAAAGCGGGAGAAGAGGAGGGGGGGTGAGGCTTTTCCAGAGCTCCTCCGGGCCGTGAGGAATGGGAGTGATCAGCGGAGAAGCCAACAAAAGGGGCTAGAGTCATAAAAAATGGCCGCCTCTCGCGCCACTGCTTTAGTAGCATGTTATCGCCCTCTGGGGGCGAGGACAAGACCATGCTTGGCACGGTCCTAACCCTCCACCTCAGGGGAGCTTTTATTTACCCAACTCAATTGGAGCCTCCCATGTCGTTTGTGGCTTGTGGTGAAAATACATGTTAGCAGACGTGTAATACTGATACCTTTTATTTATTTACAATGGCAACTGCAGTTTTTGCCTATCGTTCACAATCTGTATATACTTAGTGTGCGAATTGTACATATTACATATTGTTATGAAGGTATCTAATACTACATTATATATATATATATATATATATATATATATATATATATATATATATATATATATATATATATATATATATACTTGCAGTGTGTATATTGTACATGTTCCATATTGTTATGAAGGTGTCTGTTACTACACACACACATTTTATATATATCCATCCATCCATTTTCTACCGCTTATTCCCTTTCGGGGTCGCGGGGGGCGCTGGCGCCTATCTCAGCTACAATCGGGCGGAAGGCAGGGTACACCCTGGACAAGTCGCCACCTCATCGCAGGGCCAACACACATATATAATATATATATACACACACATATATATATATACACACACATATATATATATATATATATATATATATATATATATATATATATATACACACACACATATACATATATATATATATATATATATATATACACACATATATATACATATATATATATATATATATATACACACACACATATATATATACATATATATACACACATATATATATATATATATATGTATATATATATACATATATATATATAAATATATATATCGGTGGCGATGACCAAGAAGAACGCGGAGTTGTAATATAATTACAACACTTTCTGCACATATTTATATACATATTTATATAATATTTACATATTTTTATAATATGTAACTACAAGCTCCATTCACAGACAGAGTCCCATTGCTTTTATGAGTGGTCGAGCGAGTCAAAAGCCGGGAAAAAAATAAATAAAAATTTGTATTTTATTTATTTATATTTATTTTATTTGTGGCGGCCGTAATTCTTTTGTGGCGGGCCGCCACAAATAAATTAATGTGTGGGAAACCCTATATATATATATATATATATATATATATATATATATATATATATATATATATATATAGGTTGATTGGCAACACTAAATTGGCCCTAGTGTGTGAATATTGTCTGTCTATCTGTGTTGGCCCTGCGATGAGGTGGCGACTTGTCCAGGGTGTACAATGCCTTCCGCCCGATTGTAGCTGAGATAGGCGCCAGCGCCCCCCGCGACCCCGAAAGGGAATAAGCGGTAAAAAATGGATGGATGGATATATATATATATGTATAAACATACACATACACACACACACACATGCAATTACATTGTGTATATTGTCCATATTTTTATGAAGGTTTCTGTTACTATATATATATATATACATATATATATATATATATATATACAGTGGATATATATATATATATATATACACATATACACACACACAGTGTATATTGTATATAATACATATTTTTATGAAGGTGTCTGTTACTCCATTACATATATATAGTTTGTTCCTATATATATAGATAATACTGTATATTGTATATATACTGTATATATACACACACACACACACACATACATGCAAATACAGTGTGTATATTGTACATAATACATACTGTTATGAAGGTGTCGGTTACTACATTATATATATACACTTATATATTGACTCATTTTGACTCTTTATAGTGCAGCAGCTTAGAAGGACAAGAGATAGCTTATACAAAACAACATGCTTATGTTTAGTTGACAGACGGTTTTTTTAAGACTTATTTTCATCTAAAGGCACTCAAATCTTCTTGGCGTCATTTAAAAAGGCAATAGTGCCCCCCTCCTGACAGTTTTTTTTGGAGGGCATCCTAAAGAACGATTAAAAACAGCAGGACGCTAAGGTCGCCTTTTGTCCGGGGCTCCCCTCACTCAGAGTAAGAGCGATAAATCAGCCGCCCACTTGGTTATTAGGGTGAAATCATAGCCCCTATTCATTTTTTCTTTCTTTAAACAAAATCTCTGCATGCTGGGTACTCGTCGAGCACCTGTGGCTGGGAAGTCAGAACACTTGCACTGGCCAGAAAAGTTCTCATCATTCCCCTCTTGGCGACCAGATGCTGGTTCTCTGCCACGCCGGAGGGGATGCGGGTCTGGTTTTGAGCAAAAGGCTGGGCAACATAGCTCAAAACTGTACCACAATATACAGTACCGTATTTCCCGGAGTGCAAGGCGCACTTAAAATCCTTTTTTTCCACCTCAAAACTCGACAGTGCACCTTATAACCTGGTGCGCCTGCGGATCATAGTCGGTTTAGGCTTTCGAGTCACTTGTGTTCTCAGCACCTGTTGAGTTTGTGTGTCTCAGTTGCCATGACGGCAGATTACATTCACCTGCCTTTGGTTGGTGTTTGGGACGCGCACCTGTTGCCCGGGAACTAATCAGAGACCTTTTTAGTTCATGCCATGGCCTCACTCGGTCTGGCTTCCTAATTTTCTTAATGCAACAGTCTACGACAATTTTGAATCCTGCTGGTTCTTGCCTTCCGTGCTATGAGCACGTTTTTGTTTTTTCCCGTCTGATTTATTTTTCAAAATCATTTTCCGCAGTCAGTCTGCATCCTGGGAGAACAAACCCCGCATCACCACCTTGCGACCTGGTCGTCACAGTAGGAAGCCGGCAGGAATCGAAACTGTCATCGACTGTTGCATAAAGCAAATTAGGAAGCCAGACCGAGTGAGGCCAGGTCATAAGACTAAACAGCTCTCTGATTAATGCCCGGGCAACAGGTGCGCGTCCCGAACCCCAACCAAGAGACAGGTGAATGTAATCTGCCGTCATGGCAAACGAGACACACAAACTCAAAAGGTGCTGAGACCACAAGTGACTCGAAAATGTAAACATTGATTGATTGATTGAGCCTTTTTTTAGTAGATTGCACAGTACAGTCATATTCCGTACAATTGACCAATAAATGGTAACACCCGAATAATTTTATCAACTTGTTTAAGTCGGGGTCCACGTAAATCAATTCACGGTTCAACAGACTATGATCCGGGCAGCGGATCAAAACAGCGCCTGACGTAAGGAATAAGTTTGGTCGCACTTACCGACTTCAAAGCTATTTTATTTGGTACAGTATATGGTGTAATGATAAGTGTGACCAGTAGATGGCAGTCAAACATAAGGGATACGCGTAGACTGCACTATGATGGCAACACCAACCATTTATATCAGGGGTCTCAAACTCAATTTACTTGGTGCCCACTGGATGCAGAGTCTGGGTGAGGCTGGCCGCTAGAAAATATATATTTTTTTTATATTTTTATTTTCAACACAAAATAAATTCAAAATATAAATGAACAAAATGACAACTAAGTAATGTGATGAAATGCAAATTAAACAATAATTTAAAAAAAATTACGGTTTGAATTGGTCCAGGTTTTTTGGGATTAGAGATGCGCGGTTTGCGGTCTCATCCGCGGGTCGGGCGGTTGACATGACGAAAAAATTTATTTTAATTAGATTCGGGCGGGTGGCGGTTGAACCATCCGGAGACATTTGATATACATGTTTCTGGGATTGGTATCCTTTGCCATTCAAAGAGCCATTTAAGATCCGTGTCATAAAGCGAAGAAGTCAATAGGAGACGCTAGAATTCTCCTGAATGACTGCTGGCAGTCACCCAGATATTAAATATTAGTGCGTGCTATGAAGTCATTGGCTTTATCGCCTTCTACAACATGTACGATCTGCTTGTCAATCCAGCATCATGTTGTGTGTGGCTTCCGAGGCAACATGCACACGACTGCAAGGCATACTGGGTGACACAGAGTACACTAATGGTTGTGATATAAACTATTTTTAACACTCTTAGTAATACGCGCCACGCTTTTAAGCCACACCAATTAAGAACGAAAAACACATTTCGGGAGAACATCCTCACAGTAACACAACATAAACACAACACAACAAATACCCATAATCCTTTGTATTCATGACAATTCCTAACTATTTTATACACCCCAAACCCCATTAAACTTTCATATTAAGGTGGGGGCCGCAATTGGCCCGCGTGTTTGAGACCCCTGATTTATATGTTCCATTGAAAATATAGAACATTGCTCAAAAATCCATCAAAATGTTTTAGTACGACTTTGGTAAGTTATGGAGCTGCACCGCTTGATGTGCTTTAACATAAGAGTATTATTATGGCAGGTGTGTTTAAGGTAAGACATAATCTGGCGTTTTGTTTCGCAATATTATGCAAAAGCAACTTTTCTTACCAACTGGTACGCGCTGATCTGTATCTGGGATCTGCATAAGTTCTGATAAATTGCACGCGTCCGCCTTTGAAGTCTGTGTGGACACCATAGTCGATAATCTTGATATGGGACATTCATCCTCCGCTGTTGCCATTTCTAAAATAAATTAGTGTTTTGATTGATTGAAACTTGTATTATTTAGATTGCACAGTACAGTACATATTCCGTACAATTGACCACTAAATGGTAACACCCGAATAAGTTTATCAACTTGTTTAAGTCGGGGTCCACGTTTATCAATTTATGGTAAAGTTCTTACTTATAGCTGCCAGTAAACTCGCCATAAAAGCGCTAAAACATACCGGTGTAGTGACTTTACATTATTCACCCAAGGGACTTTAGTTACTAGAGAGTTCCGGTCGGACGTTTTTTTCCACGTTGTTCTTTCCGGGTGAGGAGATGCTGCTCCGTTATTGATTGAGGTAAAGTCTGAAAGTCAATAAAACAGTTAGCGCCGTCTTTTGACACTTCTCTCACTCCCGTCCTTGCACGCTACACCGCTACAACAAAGATGACGGGGAGATGACGCTGCCGAAAGTGAGCCACGTAAATAAGACACGCCCACAAAGCAACTTGAAGATGTGTAAAACATCTATGCAACATTTTAACCAAAGACCCACCATTACAAGGTATGTAGACCACAAGTAAGTATTAGTTGTGTGTTCTTTTAATGTCTTTCAACTCCTTTGCGTTCTCCCGCTTGTTTTCTCTTCATACCTTATTTTTGTGAACCGCATCATTCCCCCATTGTGGGATAAAGTCCGTCCTATCAATGATAAAAGAATCCCCTGCGTAAATGACAAAAGGCTCAGAAAAAAGTGAGAACCCTGCCTTGTTTGCTCTTCACAGTCCAGAAGTCCAGCACAGCACCGGACCACCAGCAGTGTGGAGCTTCTCCTATGCGGGGCTGCAGTGATCTCATTAGGAGCTAAGACTGGGCACACTTCAGCGCTCACCCGTTTTACACCCCCTTCCTCCAAAGAAGCCCCGAAAGGTAATCCTTTGACAATATCTGAGGGAGGGTCTCAAACGGTAACAAAGAGTAGCTGGCAAATAAAGATGGTGTGAAAACACAGCCTGGGCCACAAAGATGAAGCCCGAGTTTAAACGCAGTGGGCTGCCTTTTCAGGGTTTCCCTCCGTTATCGCCGGCGTTTGCTCATCGCCACAACTCTAATAGATGCCACGCCCCTTAGAAAATAATACTTAGTACAAACCCCAAAACCAGTGAAGTTGTCACGTTGTGTAAATGGTAAATAAAAACGGAATACAATGATTTGCAAATCCTTATCAACTTCAAAATTGAATAGACTGCAAAGACAAGATATTTAACATTCCAACTGGAACATTTTATTTTTGCAAATGTTAGCTCATTTGGAATTTGATGCCGGCAACATGTTTCAACATAGCTGTCACAGGTGGCAAAAAAGATTGAAAAAGTTGATGAATGCTCATCAAACACTTATTTGGAACATCCCACAGGTGAACAGGCTAATTGGGAACAGGTGGGTGCCATGATTGGGTATAAAAGCAGCTTGCATGAAATGTTCAGTCGTTCAAAAACAAGGATGGGGCGAGGGTCACCACTTTGTCAACAAATGCCTGAGCAAATTGTTTAAGAACGACATTTCTCAACCAACTATTGCAAGGAATTTAGCGATTTCATCATCTACAATCCGTAATATCATCAAAAGGTTCAGAGAATCTGGAGAAATCACCGCACGTAAACGATGACATTACGGACCTTCAATCCCTCAAGCGCATCAAAAAGCGACATCGGTGTGTAAAGGATATCACCACATGGGCTCAGGAACACTTCAGAAAACCACTGTCAGTAACTACAGTTGGTCGCGACATCTGTAAGTGCAAGATAAAACTTGACTGTGCAAAGAGAAAGACATTTATCAACAACACCCAGAAACGCCACTGGTTTCACTGAGCCCGAGCTCATCTAAGATGGACTAGTGCGAAGTGGAAAAGTGTTCTGTGGTCCGACGAGTCCATTGATCCATCAATTTTCTACCGCTTATTCCATTTTGGGGTCGCTGGCGCCTATCTCAGCTACAATCGGGCGGAAGGCCTCGTGCACCCTGGACAAGTCGCCACCTCGTCGCAGGGCCAACAGAGATAGACAGACAACATTCACACTCACATTCACACAATAGGGCCAATTTAGTGTTGCCAATCAACCTTTGCCATTTCTAATATAAAGTAGTGTAAAGTTCTTACTTATTTCCGTCAGTAAACTCGCTATGGAAGCGCTAAAAACTACCGGTGTAGTGAGTTTACATTATTCACCCAAGGAACTTGAGTTATTGGAGAGTTACGCTCGGACAGTTTTTCACAGGACACATTTCTGGCCTTGTTGTTGCACTAGCGAGCCACGGATGAGGAGACGCTGCTCTGTCATTGATGCACGCTACACCGCTACAACAAAGATGACGGGGCGAAGACGCTGTCGAAGTGGAGGCACGTAAATACGTAAATAAGACCGCCCACCAAACGGCGTGTCCTGAAGTGACTGGCAGAAAGCGACTTTAAAATGGTCCGTAAAACATAATCCATGCGACATTTTGAGCAAAGAACCACCATCACATCTTATGTAGACCAGTGTTTTTCAACCCCTGTGCCGCGGCACACTGGTGTGCCATGGGAGATTATGTAATTTCACCTATTTGTGTTACAAATATTTTATACAAACCAGTATTTATAATCTGTAAATAAAGTGCCGTTGTTGAGTGTCGGTCCTGTCCAGAGCTCGGCAGAGTAACCGTGTAATACTCTTCCATATCAGTAGGTGGCAGCAAGTAGATAATTTCTTTGTAAACATTGTAGCTAATGTTTAAACCAAAAATAAATAAAAGGCGAGTGCCCCTAAAAAAGGCATCGAAGCATAGGGATGGCTATGGAAAACAAAACTGAAACTGAACTTGCTACAGAGTAAAGAAAAACAGAATGCTGGACGACAGCAAAGACTTACTATGGAGCAAAGACGGCGTCCACCATGTACATCTGAACATGACATGACAATCAACAATGTCCCCACAAAGAAGGGTAAAAACAACTAAAATATTTTTGATTGCTAAAACAAATTAGATGTGGGAAATATCGCTCAAAGGAAGACATAAAACTGCGACAGGAAAATACCAAAAACAAGAGAATAAGCCGCCAAAATAAGAGCGCGTGACAATCACTAAAACACTACACACAGGATAAAGCAAAAAACTCAAAATAAGTCCCGGCGTGGTGTTACAGGTCGTGATAGTACACCTACTTTGAGACAAGAGCTGTAGTGATGGTTACGGTTATAAAGTGTGTTAAGGGTTAAAGCATACTTGCCAACCCTCCCGGATTTTCCGTCAGACTCCCGAAATTCAGCGCATCTCCCGAAATACTCCCGGGACAAATTTTCCTCCTAAAAATATCCCGAAATTCAGGCGGAGCTGGAGGCCACGCCCCCTCCAGCTCCATATGGACCTGAGTGAGGACAGCCTGTTTTCACGTCCGCTTTCCCACAATAATAACAGCGTGTCTGCACAATGACGTTATAACTGTAGAATGATCGAGGGCGAGTTCTTGGTTTCTTATGTGGGTTTCACAGTATCATGTTAGACCCGCTCGACATCCATTGCTTTCGGTCCCCTAGAGGAGGGGGGGGGTCCTCTCCAAGGTTTCTCATAGTCAGCATTGTAACTGGCGTCCCACTGGATGTGAATTCTCCCTGCCCACTGGGTGTGAGTTTTCCCTGCCCTTTTGTGGGTTCTTCCGAGGATGTTGTAGTCGTAATGATTTGTGCAGTCCTTTGTGACATTTGTGATTTGGGGCTATATAAATAAACATTGATTGATTGATTGATTGTTAGGCAGTTTCATTAACATCCTCCCTGCCCGGTAACCACAAACAACAACAGCAGTCACATTTTTGTATACCGTAAAGCAGTTCGTCTGCCGTAAATAGCAAATGTTGTGACACTCTTAAACAGGACAATACTGCCATCTACTGTACATGCATATGGTTAGGAAAATAGTGACAGAGAATAGAAAAAGGATGGACAATTCAACCCTTAACTCAACAATGAGTAGATGAGTGTTATGTGTGTGTATATGTGTAAATAAATGAACACTGAAATTCAAGTATTTCTTTTATCTATATATATATATATATATATATATATGAAATACTTGACTTGGTGAATTGTAGATGTAAATATACTCCTCCCCTCTTAACCACGCCCCCCGCCCCACCCTCAACAACGCCCCCCTCCACCCCCCACCTCCTGAAATCGGAGGTCTCAAGGTCGCCAAGTCTGGGTTAAAGTCATATCCAACGATTGCGACAACGACTTTTTACTGTCAACCGAGTTTCGTTTTTTCGATGATTTCTGCCGGTGGTGAGCCTGTGGATTTTTTCAATGCAAAAAAAATGTGCCTCGGCTACAAAAAAGGTTGAAAAACACTGATGTGGACCAAAAGGAAGTCTTTTACATTTAGAAAAAAAAATCATAATATGACTCCTTTAACGCGCCTTTTGTATGGAAATAGACCCGAGTGCGCCTTATGTGCGCCCTATGGTCTGGGAATAATAATATCCCGATGAATTAGGGATACGCCTGGTGCTTTCTGCAAATATACTCCCTTCGTTAAGGCTTAATAAACAGCATGTTCCTGTTATTCTTCGTATGCTCGTCACTAATTAGGAAACACATTCTAAACCGCTAACCACTCAACACATTGTACTGCGTGGAAAAAAGGCCGGAGTCGAACATGAACACCACGTGTCTCATTTACAAACGGACCTGATGTTTCCACTAAAGGAACATTCCCATTCATGTCTTCGGATCGTCATCCTGGGGGTCTTTCTCCGGTTTAACCCCCTCCCCCAAAACAAGACGCGGTCGTCATGGAAACCCCTTCATCACTCGGCCGGAGAGGCAACAGCTCGACGTCGTGTCTCGCCACCTGCTCGCTAATGACACGTCGCCGTGTGGAGTCCATTGACTCCTGCTAATTTGCGTTAGCATATTGTCTGGCCTCGCCACTAATGACCCCCCCTGCCTCGTTACTCCTCTAAGGACGTTCCCTTCTTGTCAACATCCTGAGAAAAGATGCCAAGCACTGAGTTTTTTTTATTATTTTATCAATACAAATTCCTTTAAAAACACCTGGAAATAACACTACTATTTTTTTTTAATTCACATTTTAGTCAAGATTGTAAAACCAAATAAAATACTGCCTTTTTCATAACACCAAAATGCTGACATTTACTTTAGGACACTCCTTCTCAATAAGTAAAACGTGCTAATTGTGGCCGCTAACACTCACTTTTCTCATTTTGATTTAAAAAATTGTTTCTGTGTGGAGTTTGCATGTTCTCCCCGTGAATGCGTGGGTTCCCTCCGGGTACTCCGGCTTCCTCCCACTTCCAAAGACATGCACCTGGGGATAGGTTGATTGGCAACATTAAATTGGCCCTAGTGTGTGAATGTTGTCTGTCTATCTGTATTGGCCCTGCGATGAGGTGGGACTTGTCCAGGGTGTACCCCGCCTTCCGCCCGATTGTAGCTGAGATAGGCACCAGCGCCCCCCGCGACCCCAAAAGGGAATAAGCGGTAGGAAATGGATGGGGGATGGGGGTTAAAATGTTTTCTATGTTGTGTTCCTGAGTTAACGTTGCTGATCGATCTGAATTCAGTACGTTTATTTAATTGTATGTTTCAGTATCGGATGGTTCAAGTCGCTCAAAAAGATTGAGTTTAAGAATGCTTTTTTTCCTCATTTCAGGCAAATTGATGGAAAAACAATGTTAACGAGAACATTTTGATGGGCCTGCTATCTGTGCCTTGGACGGCGAGTGTCTGAATCCGTGAGTTTTAGGCGGAACTGTACAAAAACGGGCCACAGAGCTAGCCTAAAACAGTAGCATGTTTAACTATTAGCCATTAAAAAAGGTGCATGCCCATAAAATTGGCCCATTTTTTTGTTTATTCGTGAATAAAAACAAAATGTTCCCAACTTAAAATACGCCTATCGGTGCGAACAAGACCTTTCCAATGGTATAACATATTTGGGGGTTCGTTGGCCGGTTCGTTTCTTATTAGACAAAATAGGTGTACCCATTCCATTGGCCCATTTTTTTGTTTTTTTCGTGAATAACCACGAAATATTCCCAACTTAAAAATACGGCCATCGGCGCGAACAACACCTTTCCAACTTGATAACATATGTGGGGGTTCGTTGGCCGGTTCGTCTCGTATTAGACAAAATAGGCGTACCCATTCAATTGGCCCATTTTCGTGAAAAGCGTCGCCATGGTAACACAAAATGTTCCCAACTTAAAATACGCTCATTGGCGCAAATGACACCTTTTCGACGGTATAACATATGTGGGGGTTCGTTGGCCGGTTCGTGTCGTATTAAACAAAATAGGCGTACCCATTCAATTGGCCCATTTTTTTTGTTAGGTCGTGAATATCGTCGCCATGGTAACACGAAATGCTCCCATCTTAAAATAGGTCCGCCGGCGCGAACGAGACCTTTCCGACGATATATCATATGTGGGGGTTCGTTGGCCGGTTTGTCTCGTATTAGACAAAATAGGCGTACCCATTCAATTGGCCCATTTTCGGGAATAGCGTCGCCATGGTAACACAAAATGTTCCCAACTTAAAATACGCCCATTGGCACAAATGAAACCTTTCCGACGGCATAACATATGTGGGGGTTCGTTGGCCGGTTCGTCTTGTATTAGACAAAACAGGCGTACCCATTCAATTGGCACATTTTTTTTGTTTAGTCGTGAATATCGTTGCCATGGTAACACGAAATGTTCCCAACTCAAAATATGCCCATTGGCGCAAATGAGACCTTTACGACAGTATAACATAAATGGGGGTTCGTTGGCCGGTTCGTCTTGTATTAGACAAAATAGGCGTACCCATTCAATTGGCCCATTTTTTTGTGTTTAGTCGTGGGTATCGTCGCCATGGTAACACAAAATGCTCCCATCTTAAAACACGCCCGTCTGCGCGAATGAGACCTTCCCGACGGTATAACATATGTGGGGGTTCGTTGGCCGGTTTGTCTCGTATTAAACTAAAGGTGCGCTTAACCATTCATTTGCCCATTTTTGGGGGGTTTGTGAATAGCGTTGCCATGGTAACACAAACTGTTCCCAATTTTGATTTCCGCCATCGGCACAAACGAGACCTTTCCGACAGTATAACATATGTGGGGGTTTGTTGGCCGGTTCGTCTTGTATTGGACAAAACAGGCGTACCCATTCAATTGGCCCATTTTGTTTTTGTTTAGTCGTGAATATCGTCGCCATGGTAACACAAAATGCTCCCATCTTAAAACACGCCCGTCGGCGCGAACGAGACCTTTCCGACGGTATAACATATGTGGGGGTTCGTTGGCCGGTTTGTCTCGTATTAAACCAAAGGTGCGCTTACCCATTCATTCGGCCCATTTTTTGGGGGTTTGTGAATAGCGTTGCCATGGTAACACGAAATGTTCCCAATTTTGATTTCCGCCATCGGCACAAACGAGACCTTTCCGACAGTATAACATAAATGGAGGTTCGTTAGCCGGTTCGTCTCGTGTTAGACAAAAAAGGCGTAACCATTTAATTGGCACAATTTTTCTTTTTTAGTCGTGAATAACGTCGCCATGGTAACACGAAATGTTTCCAACTTAAAATACGACCCTCAGCGTGAACGAGACTTTTCCGAAAGTATAACAAATGGGGGGGTTCGTTAGCCAGTTTGTCTCGTATTACAACCACAAAAGGTGCGCATACCCATTCAACTGGCCCATTTTTTTGGGGGGGGGGGGGGTTCCGATAGCGTTGCCATGGTAACACGAAATGTTCCCAATTTAGATATCCGCCATCGGCGCGAAGGAGACCTTTCCACCGGCATAACATATGTGGGGGTTCGTTGGCCGGTTGGTCTCATAGTAGACGTAATGGAAATATGCGGAACAAGAATAACAAGGTTTGAAGTATGAGCAATAATAATATGGGCCTGCTCCATGGCATTGCAGCAGGCCCATAAAAAAGCTGCAGCAGGCCTAAATAAAGTTATTTGTTATAGTTCTGTATATTATTAGAGAGAGAAATATATACGTACAGTATATATTTTATGTCAGTGATACAATGTTATGCAGAGGTGTACTTATAACAATTTTACAGACGAACGATACTATTTTTAGTCGTGGCAGAGAGTTGGGGGGCGACGGGAAGTGTTTTCTTTTTCCTCAGGGAGGCGCAAAAGAAAATAATTGAGAAGCATTGCTTTTGGATGATCGAAAAAAAGAAACATATTTGGGTCACTCGATATTAAATGTAGATGGTAAATATATATATATATTTTTTTTTTTAAAGAAGAGGTAATTGTATATTAAAATGTATGTGCGTTTGATTATTTTTTTTACATAAAAAAAATTCAGACCCT
The DNA here is from genome assembly GCF_033978795.1 of Nerophis ophidion. NCBI lineage: Eukaryota > Metazoa > Chordata > Actinopteri > Syngnathiformes > Syngnathidae > Nerophis > Nerophis ophidion. Next base: position 10,532,098 of record NC_084613.1, on the reverse strand, counting down.
CAGTGAGAAAATCTTCAAAATATGAGACCAACCCCAACTTAATGAGATGAATTTGTAAAAATAAAAAATAAAACAAGTGACATGAAACCATTACAGAAAATAAGATGACATATTTTTTGCAATATATTTTAAGTGTTCATTTCTTATCGAACATAAGCTGTTTATAATTGCATTATCATAGTTTGTCAACCTAAGTGTTTTTAAAGGCCTACTGAAACCCGCTACTACCCACCACGCAGTCTGATAGTTTATATATCAATGATGAAATATTAACATTGCAACACATGCCAATACGGCCTTTTTAGTTTACTAAATTGCAATTTTAAATTTCGCGCGAAGTATCTTGTTGAAAACGTCGGTATGATGACACGTGCGCGTGACGTCTCGGATTGTAGCGGACATTTTTTTCCAGCCCGATCCATGCTATAAGTAGTCTGCTTTAATCGCATAATTACACAGTAATCTGGACATCTGTGTTGCTGAATCTTTTGCAACTTGTTCAATTAATAATGGAGACGTCAAAGAAGAAAGATGTAGGTGGGAAGCGGTGTATTGCAGCTGCCTTTAGCAACACAAATACAGCCGGTGTTTCCTTATTTACATTCCCGAAGGTGAAGCTTTACTATGGAACAGAGCGGTCAAGCGAACATGGTTCCCGACCACATGTCAATCGTCAGGTTTCGGTGAGAAAATTGTGGTAATAAGTCGGCTCTTACCGTAGACATGAGCGGAGCTTGCGTCGTTCATCGTGCACCTGTCAAAGAGGCAGCTTTCCTCAGAGACACTGGCAGTCACCACACCCGTGGCCACACCCCTCCGACTTTCAGGTATGACAGTGTAATCTCACTACAACACTAGTCACTCAATCAATTATTTATATAGCCCTAAATCACTAGTGTCTCAAAGGGCTGCACAAACCACAACACAAACCACTACGGCATCCTCGGTAGGCCCACATAAGGGCAAGGAAAACTCACACCCAGTGGGACGTCGGTGACAATGATGACTATGAGAACCTTGGAGAGGACCACATATGTGCCCCCCCGCCCCCCCCGGCAGATAAGGGATTTTCCAGAATTATCCTAGTAAATGTGTCTAATAACATCTGAATCGCTCCCACTGCCTTGTCTTTTTATTTTTTTTTACTTTTTCTTGTCCTTCACTCTCACTATCCTCATCCACGAATCTTTTATCCTTGCTCCAATTAATAAGGAAATTGTCGCTTTCTCGGTCCGAATCGCTCTCGCTGCTGGTGGCCATGATTGTAAACAATGTGAGGATGTGTAGAGCTCCACATCCCGTGAAGTCACGCGCACATCGTCTGCTACTTCCGGTACAGGCAAAGCTTTATTATTAGCGACCAAAAGTTGCAAACTTTATTGTCGATGTTCTCTACTAAATCCTTTCAGCAAAAATATGGCAATATGGCGAAATGATCAAGTATGACACATAGAATGGACCTGCTATCCCCGTTTAAATAAGAAAATCTAATTTCAGTAGGCCTTTAAGTATTTATTTATGCTTGGTTTAATTTGTATATATATATATATTTTTTTTTAATTTATTTATTTATTTATTTTTTTAACTAACTCGCTGACCAAATGAGGATTTCTTGGGTTAGAGCGCCCTCTGCTGTAATCCACCAGTCATTGCAAGTTGATGAGTCTAGGAGAGCTGCCTTTGTTTCCTTACATTCAAACATATTGACAATAAAAAAAGTGTCTAACAACCGGTCATTGTTTTTATTTTAACGCTGTCTCGGTTTGACGTCGTTGTAGTGACAGCCACTAAATGTCTATTTAAAAATATAAACGCCGATTGTTGCCTTAGCTACAGTGTCAGTGTAAATAAAGTTTACAGTTGTGGCGTGTAAATAAAGTTTACAGATGTGGCGGCCAAAACAACTCAAACACGGTCAAAGTGTAGCTACCTGTTGTCTCCACAGAGCTTCTTTGGAGGCACCAGACGGCGACGACGTGTTGCTCAAGATTGATGGATTTAAAAACAAAAAGTCAAGTAAAATGACCCGCGGCGACTTATAAAAAGAAGGAAGCCAATAACTGTCATTGTGTTGGGGCTTCCGGACACTAATCAAGCCATTACAAACACAGGCGGGAAAAAGGAGGGGTTGCGTCACGTGGTGTAGTGTTTCCGTTTCGCAACCGGAAATGAAAATAAAAACAACGCTGCATGTTCCATGACTAATACTTATGGTATTATTCCGTATTTAAATATTTATTTTGCCTCACCTCGACAATGAAAGTCTAATCATCCAAGAAGATGCATTTAATATTTGAAATAAACTTAAAAAACAACAACATTGGGATCACGTGGTGTAGTGTTTCCGCGTCCCAACCGGAAATGATAATCACACAGCTTCTCGTTCCAAAATGAGTATTTAGACTTAGATTTAGACTTCATTTTTATTGTCATTCAAATTTGAACTTTACAGCACAGAAAAGAACGAAATTTCGTCAAATAAGCTCATTGTGGTGCAGGATAAAAAAAAACAATAAGGTGCATATATAATAAATAAATATATATAAAATAAATACATCTATATAAGTAGATAAATAGATTACTCTACAGATAAATATATTGCACTTTTTCACATGCGTCCACGTTATGGATGTATGTTATATTGTCTATTTTATTCCAGCGAGTTAATCCATTTTGGGGGGAGTTGAGGGGATAATTTAATTATGATGCGTTCAAGAGTCTTACGGCCTGAGGGAAGAAGCTGTTACAGAATCTGGAGGTTCTGCTTCGGAGGCTGCGGAACCTCTTTCTAGAGTCCAGCAGTGAAAACAGTCCTTGGTGGGGGTGGGAGGAGTCTTTGCAGATTTTCTGAGCCCTGGTCAGGCAGCGGCTTTTTGCGATCTCCTGGATAGGAGGAAGAGTAGCCCCGATAATCTTTTCCGCTGTCCTCACCACTCTCTGCAGAGACTTTCAGTCTGAGGCATTGCAGGTTCCAGTCCAGACAGAGATGCTGTTGGTCAGCAGGCTCTCTGTACTGCCTCTGTAGAATGTGGTGAGAATGGGTATGAGGGAGCTGTGCTCTTTTCATCCGATTTATGGTATTATTCCGTATTTAAGCACTTATTTACCCAAGTCTAATTATTGAAGAAAGTGCAAAAAAGGTAAGAAAATGCAAAAACGTGGGATCCCGTGGTGTAATGTTTTTGCTTTTCAACCAGAAAATAAAAATGACGGACACAACTGCATGTTCCAAAATAAGTACTTATGGTATTATTCCGTATCTAAGCCTTTATTTACCATCATCTCGACAATGAAAGTCCAACAATCGAAAAAAATGCCAGAAAAAGGTAAAAAATGCCAAAACATAGGGGATCACGTGGTGTAGTGTTTCCGCTTCCCGACCGGAAAATAAAATAACAAAGACAAAGTTGCACGTTCTAAAATTAGTATTTATAGTATTATTCCGCATTTAAACATTTATTCACCCTCACCTCGACAATGAAAGTCTAATAACCATGAATTGATTATTGTTTTCCATGAATTGATTAACATTGGACCCCGACTTAAATAAGTTGAAAAACTTATTGGGGTGTTACCATTTAGTGGTCAATTGTACGGAATATGTACTGTACTGTGCAATCTACTAATAAAAGTATCAATCAATCAATCAAAAAAGTTTCCATTACCATTTAATTACCATGAATTGATTTACGTGGACACCGACTTAAAAAAGTTGAACACTTATTGGGGTGTTACCATTTAGTGGTCAATTGTACGGAATATGTACTGTACTGTGCATTCTACTAATAAAAGTTTCCATCAATCAATAATTGTTGAAAATGCAAAAAAAGGTAAGAAAAGGCCAAAACATTGGGATCACGTGGTGTGGTGTTTCTGCGTCCCAACCGGAAATGTAAATAACAAAGACAAAGCTGCATGTTCCAAAATTACTATTTCTGGTATTATTACGTATTTACGCATTTATTTACACTCAAATGAAAGTCAATGAAAAATCTAATCATCCAAGAAAAGGCAAAAAATGTAAGAAAATGCCAAAACATGAGATCACGTGGTGTAGTTTTTCCTCCAGTATTATTATTATTATTATTATTGTTATTATTATTATGATTATTCCTCCTGCTAATGTTTGTCATTACAGTGAACATGTAAACGGAGTAAATGGTGACAAAAAACATCCGAGCACGTCATCAAATACAAACAATCTTCAATTGAAACAGATTACGATGCATGGCATGTGTCGTTTCATTTTGGACAGTATTCATTACAAATCAATCAATCAATCAATCAATGTTTACTTATATTGCCCTAAATCACTAGTGTCTCAAAGGGCTGCACAAACCACTACGACATCCTCGGTAGGCCCACATAAGGGCAAGGAAAACTCACACCCAGTGGGACGTCGGTGACAATGATGACTACGAGAACCTTGGAGAGGAGGAAAGCAATGGATGTCGAGCGGGTCTAACATGATACTGTGAAAGTTCAATCCACAATGGATCCAACACAGTCGCAAGAGTCCAGTCCAAAGCGGATCCAACACAGCAGCGAAAGTCCCGTTCACAGCGGAGCCAGCAGGAAAACATCCCAAGCGGAGGCGGATCAGCAGCGCAGAGATGTCCCCAGCCGATACACAGGCGAGCAGTACATGGCCACCGGATCGGACCGGACCCCCTCCACAAGGGAGAGTGGGACATAGGAGAAAAAGAAAAGAAACGGCAGATCAACTGGTCGAAAAAGGGAGTCTATTTAAAGGCTAGAGTATACAAATGAGTTTTAAGGTGAGACTTAAATGCTTCTACTGAGGTGGCATCTTGAACTGTTACCGGGAGGGCATTCCAGAGTACTGGAGCCCGAAATGAAAACGCTCTATAGCCCGCAGACTTTTTTTGGGCTTTGGGAATCACTAATAAGCCAGAGTCCTTTGAACGCAGATTTCTTGCCGCGACATATGGTAGAATACAATCGGCAAGATAGGATGGAGCTAGACCGTGTAGTATTTTATACGTAAGTAGTAAAACCTTAAAGTCACATCTTAAGTGCACAGGAAGCCAGTGCAGGTGAGCCAGTACAGGCGTAATGTGATCGAACTTTCTTGTTCTTGTCAAAAGTCTAGCAGCCGCATTTTGTACCAACTGTAATCTTTTAATGCTAGACATGGGGAGACCCGAAAATAATACGTTACAGTAGTCGAAGCGAGGCGTAACAAACGCATGGATAATGATCTCAGCGTCTTTAGTGGACAGAATGGAGTGAATTTTAGCGATATTACGGAGATGAAAGAAGGCCGTTTTAGTAACGCTTTTAATGTGTGCCTCAAAGGAGAGAGTTGGGTCAAAGATAACACCCAGATTTTTTACCGTGTCGCCTTGTTTAATTGTTTGGTTGTCAAATGTTAGAGTTGTATTATTAAATAGAGGTCGGTGTCTAGCAGGACCGATAATCAGCATTTCCGTTTTTTTGGCGTTGAGTTGCAAAAAGTTAGCGGACATCCATTGTTTAATTTCATTAAGACACGCCTCCAGCTGAATACAATCCGGCGTGTTGGTCAGCTTTAGGGGCATGTAGAGTTGGCTGTCATCAGCATAACAGTGAAAGCTAATACCGTATTTGCATATGACGTCACCTAGCGGCAGCATGTAGATGCTGAAGGTGTCTCACCTTCCCTTTATTTCAAAAATCCTTGAAAAAATTGTTGCGGAGCAGTTAAATGAACACTTAGCGTCTAACAAGCTATGTGAAACCTTTCAATCCGGTTTCAGGGCAAATCACTCCACGGAGACAGCCCTCGCAAAAATGAC